>NC_085137.1:472955895-473255895 GCF_035046485.1 Aedes albopictus | reverse complement strand
TGTTGATAAATTTTCAGATAAATTCCTGAAAGAATCCGAGGTGAAATATCTGGATTAATTTGTGGAAAAATAAATGGAAAAATTCATGAGGAAATCTTAGTCTAAGTTTCATAACGATTTCTTGGAATAATTCATGCTTGAACAAATATAAAAATCTTACCAGAATTTCTGGAGGCATCTCTGGAGAAATTTCGTAGATACGTTTCTTCGCCTTTGGGAATTTACAATGGAATCCTTTGAATTTCGAAAGAGTTCGTGGAAGATAACTTATATGAATTCCTCAATGAATCTCTGGAAGAATTTCTAAAGAAACCGCAAGAGGAGTTTCCAAAACAGTTCTTGGAAAAATTATGCAAAAATACTCAATAAAAGAAGAAATTTCTGAAGAATTATCAAGCGAATCACTGGAAGATTATCTGAAAGAAAAACTTAAGACTTTCTTAAGGAATCCTCGAAGAAATTTGTAAAGAAGGAATCCCTACAGTTCTCAAAGAATCCCATGAAGTATTTCTAAAATAACTACTGCAGAAATTAACTAAAGAACCTTTGGAAGATTGCATGAAGAAATTTCAAAAACAATTGCTGAATTCTTATCTGAAAAATTTTGGAAGAACTTCATGAAAGATTTTCTTAAGCAAATTACTGGAAGAATTTATCACAAAAACTTTGCAGAAACTTCTAAATACATTCTGAAATGTTGAGTTTCTGAAATATTCGTTGGAATAATTTCTGAGCAATCAATGACAGATTATCCGAGAAAATTTTCGGAGGGATCCCGAAAGAATCCATTTGGGCATTTCTGGAACAATCTCTAGAGGAATATCAGCAGGCGTTTCGAAAAATTTCTGAATAAATTCACGGAGTAATTGCTGAAGCAATCCATACAAATTTTGATAATGATTCTCTGGAGATTTTTTTCAGAAGAATTCGTGGAAGATTTTTTGTAAGTAATTGCTAGAACATTTTATTTTTTTTCTAAACGTTTCGGAAGAAATCCATGAAAGATTTTCTAAAGTAGACCTTTCAGGAGGAAAATACTGAGGAATTTCTAAAGAAATCCCTTTAAATTTTCTAAAGAAATCTGCAGAAGGTTGTGGGGAAGAATCCTTGAAAGATTTTCTTGAAGGAATAGCAAGCGGAACTTTCAAACGAGTCCCTTAAATAATTTCATAAAACATCGATCCCAGGAAGATTTTTTAAGAAACCACTGGAATAATTTTTGAAGAAATCCTTGAGGAATTACTGGGGGAAACTTAAACAAGATTTTCTCAAAAAAAAAACCTTGCTGAACTTTTTGCATAAATCTCTGGGGAATTTCTGAAGATAACTTTGCAGAAACTTCTGTAGAAATTTGTGAAGCATAGTTGTCCTACTAGCATGGGACAGCTATGCTGCACACGACAGTTCTTTTGATCACACTGGCATGAAAAATACTACAGTTTACGTTGTTGAGTGATACAGTGCTGTCATGTTAGAATCAGAGCTGGTTACTCAATGATTTAAAATTTTGGCGCTCTTATATTGCTACGCTCTCATGGAAAGGACTTCAGTATTGCGTTTCAAGAACATTATATAGACTTTTTTTTTCCATCATGATGATAACCGTTAGGTAAAAAAAAGAAAAACATCATCAAGGTATCCTTGGAGAAAATTATGGATTAATTTCTGATAGAATACATTAAAGAATATCAGGAGTAATTCATTAGTGAATCTCAGTATGACTTTCTACAGAGTTTCTTGGGTTAATTACTGCTTGAATCACTAGAAACAAAAATCATGCAAGAATTTGTAGAGCTATCCCTGAAAAAAATTCAGAAGGAGTTTGTGGTAGAATACCTGTATAAATTCCTTAAGAAACTGCTAAAGAAACTTCCAACAGAATCCAAAAGAAGGCATTAATTAATTACTTTCTTAATGAATCCTCAAAGAAATTTGGAAAGGGATTTTTCAGTTTTCTGAAGAATTTCTAAAAAAAAACCTTGGATGAATTTATGAACGAATTCCTGGAATAACATTTAAATTTTTATCAGGTAAATTTTGGAAAAAAAATTAAGAAATTCCTGGAGGAATTTATGACAAAAAGTTTGCAGAATGCATTTATCTGAATATCCGGTTTTCCAAAAAAAATCACTGGAAGAATTTCTGAGGAAGTGTATGATATATATTTCAAGAAAATCTTCTGAGGAATCCCTGAAAGAATTCATGTGGGCTCTCTGGAAAAGTCTCTTTAGGAAGTTCAGAAGGGTACTTAGGAAATTTTTTGAATAATTCACGGAGTAATTGCTGAATCTTGTAAGAATTCGAGATTTCGATTATGTTACACTGAAGATTTCAGGCGGTATATCTTGGGGAGTTTCCCTTGAAAATTTTCTTAAGAAATATGCAGAAGAATGTGAGGAAAAACCCTTAGAAGAGTTTTTGAAGAAATGGCAAATTTTTCAAACGTGTAACTTGAGGAATTTCTGAAGAAACCTGTAAAGAAATTTCTGGAGAAGTATGTAAAGAACAAATTTTTAGTGGATTTTTCGAAGGAACCCATTGATGATTTTCGCAAAACGTTCCTCGAGAATTTTAGACGGAATTCCAGAGGCGCCTGTACAGACTGAATGAAACTTGACACTGAACAAGGAACACACGGAGCATGTAGCAGTTAATACAGAAAAGAAATTATTCTTACGAATACTTTCGTCGCCCAGAGCGAGAATCGAACCCTCACCCCATAGCATGGTGGGATTAGGACCTTGTTAACCCTAACTGCATGGCTACGAGGTTTCACAAGTCCTTGGAAAATATTACAAAAGCAGCTTTAGAAGGATTTCTGAAAAAAAAAATCCTTTTCAGATTTTCTAGAGAAATCCATGGAGTACTTTCTGAAAAAGTCGCTGAAATATTTTCTAAAGGAATTCCTAGCGAAATTTGTGATAGTAGCCCTGCAGGATTTCTTCAACCAATCCTTGAAGAAAAATTTTGAATGATTTCCGAGAGGGTTGTTGAAAGAAGTTGTGAAAGGATTCCTGTGTCAAACGGATTTCCTATGGTTTTCTGAAGAAATCCTAGGGAAAATTTCCCGAGGAATATCGAAAAGCATTCTTGGATGATTTTTTGAAATCCCAGGAAGAGCTTCCAATGGAATTTCTGAAAGATTTTCCAAAGGAAATCCGGGAAAAATTGCTGAATTAATATCTAGAGCGATTTG
Source organism: Aedes albopictus (assembly GCF_035046485.1). Classification (NCBI taxonomy): domain Eukaryota; kingdom Metazoa; phylum Arthropoda; class Insecta; order Diptera; family Culicidae; genus Aedes; species Aedes albopictus. Next base: position 473,252,699 of record NC_085137.1, on the reverse strand, counting down.
TGAAGAAAGCGTTGCAAATTTATCAACTGAAGATATTTTTTGAAAAATTTCAGTAGGAATACCTTTTGAAATTTCTAAAATAATTACTGATGAAAATTTTCGAATGTCCCCTAGGTTTTTCTAAAGAATCAATGGAAAATTCCTATGGGGTTTTCCTGGAGCGAAGAAGTTATTTTATGGAAAACTTTGGGAAGAATTTCTAAAGGGATCTCTGAAGGTTTTTCTAAACCCTGGAGATATTTCGGAATATTTCTGGAAAATCTCTGTAGAAGTTTTTGAAGAAATTCTTGAGGAAATTTTCAAAGCAATCTATCTTCCGAGGAGAATCCTTCCAGGGTTCTGAGGACAATCCTTCCAGGTTTCTGAGGAGAATGTTTTCAGGATTCTGAGGAGAATCTTTCAGCTAAGCAGATCAAAACTGCATGAAAACCATCAAAACCCTTTTCAAGATTGTCCTAGACCTAGATTGTCCATAAACTCTAGTATATAGCCCCCTGAAACATCCGAACACCTTTTGAAACACCTCAAAATTCCTCATAAAACATCCCTCATACTGAAGCCCTCTGACACCCGTAAACCCTTTCGAAACGCATTACGGCTTCCCCAAAAAATCCTGAAATTAAAAGGCCTGAAGCAAAACTAGCCTGCTCATTTGTAAAATTTCCTGCACGTTCAGTACATCCGTAAAAAAACGTCGAAAGTTCTGCGATTTTCACGGTATAGTGGCTTCAAACATACAATTTTATCGACGATAAATTTTAAAGCAGTCCGTTAACGAATTTGTTCCGGAAAATTAAGAACTTAAATCAAAGCAGATAGTCTTACCACGGTGAAAGAATAGTCACCACTCACGCTAACCCAGCCCCATCGTGGCACTGAACAGAGCAACTAACCTACCAAGTGCTGTTCCATATCTACACCAGGAAGTAGGACTTCCAAAATTTGCCAACGTTGGCCCGGTCGTCCAGCCGGAAATTTCCATTTTCCCAAAATGTAAACAATCAGCAATGGCCGTTTGTTGAATGTTATTCTTTTCTCCGAACCGGACGGGGCACTCCGTCCACCACACAGTTCACTGGTGTCCAAAAAAACCTGATGCCTTCGCGTGGGATATCTGCCGTAGGTACCGCGAGCAGTAGTAGCTCACGGAAAAGTTCGCTCATGTATAATTTATTTATACCGGGCTATTTATTCCGAATACATTCAAAATTAGGGTTTAAACTGTTGGTTTTTCATACACACACAGCCTAAATAATTCAAATTTGATTATGCTCATAATTACGTATCCTTATTATTATATTCATTTTCCATACGTTCCCTCCGTCGGCGGTGGCGTCGTCCGGTGGCCAACCACCAGGTTGGCCAAACGGACGATTCGCAGATTCATCCGTCCTCCGGCACCACCTACAAACTGGGTGACGACCAGGCAGGGCCTGGGAGGGGCGTGTGTTTTTATTTGTATAGACCACCCGAAACAGGATATAGGATTACATCACGAAAGTCCGCCGACCTTTTCCTTGTTTTCCCGGTATTCCTCGTGGCCAGCCAACGGCCGTCCATCAGCCAGGGGGAGACGCTGACAAATGCCCGCTGAAGAGCCAACCTAACCGTTTACATATATTTCCCAGTGTGCACTGTTATTAGTGGCGAGTTTGTTTTTGTTTGTACTTTTCGAGAGCAACAAACGAACTTTTTTTCGGGGCAGTAGCAAGGGAAGGTGACTATTCCGGACTGGTAACAACACGAAGTACCGGAATACTGAATTTCACAGGAACGAACATGCTTTATTAGCTGTGTGATGATGAAAGGATAAACGCCACCACTACCACCGTTTGCATTATACTTTGTCCAGCTGGAAGGTGCTGCCACCAGGGTTGAAAAAATCTCATTCAATTGAATGAATTTCTGCTGAACTGAATGCTTTTGACATTCATTTTCAGCTCCACTGTGAGATACTTGAAAGTGAACGCAGAAAAATTCAACTACATTGTGGAGGTAATGACTGCACCATCATTAACACACGCTCTGCGCTGATGGATGCTTCATTTCAACACCGGCCGGATGAATGCGACTCGCCCATAAGCAAACGTGGTGAATTTTTGTCGTTTGAGTGCCGGTCACAGGAAAAATGTTGCTTTTGAACCTCGCCGTCTCCCCGGTGTGAGCGAAGAGAGAATTTTTATTCTCTTTTCAATTGCCTCCGTGAAGGACAGGGGCTTCAACGTCAGAAGCGGTGTGGTGAAAAGACAAAAACAAAAACTCACGTTCGTTGGAAGCTTCGGAATTTTTGCAACCGTGGCTGCCACCATCCGGCTCAAGGAGGAGTAGCTTTCGTCGTGATCGTCGTCGTCGGGACTGTTGTAATGATATTCATGGCACATAAATTATTCGGAAGGGAAGCACCCGATGAAGGATGATTCCTGACGCTTCTTGACGAGTTCTGGTGCGAACGAGGGTGGTCGAAAATTGGGTGAATGGCTTCGGGTAACAATGGTGGTGCCATTCGTTTAACAAGGGTCGTAATCAATTTCGAGTGTTTTTGGTACATGATTCATGTTTTCGTGAGAATTTGATCCTCCCGGTGAAACATTCTTAAATAATTCATAGGGTCATTGCACAAAGTGGTTTTCCAGGGAAAAGAAGAAGCCAACGAGCTGGTTTATGAGCATTCTATGTATCCTCTCAATACATTTATATTTATAAGTCAAAGTTTTTGAGGTGATCCTCAAAACTTTTAATTTGTGTACTTAGTGCTAACGTAAAAACAAACATGACAATCACGAAACGCGACGCGTGATAAGACACGACACTTATGGTTCTGGGTAGATGGGCGGCATCGAGCCCGAAACCGGTCGGCATTAATTATTTTGACGATTGTAAGAACCATAAGTGTCGTGTCTTATCTCGCGTCGCGTTTCGTGATTGTTGTGATCCTTAAAACCACCATAGAATCAAAATAAAACTAATTTAGATTTATCACGGTTTTGATAACCACCTCAAAACTAACTAGACTGTTAGTTTTTTGGTACATCTATGACAAGTAGATGAGGTCAACAAATCCGTTGCATTCCAAGTTGAATTGAAAATTTTTCAACAGATTTCGCAGGAATTTCACATAAAGATTTAACAATCAAATTATTATACCATCTTATTCTGAGAATGGAGCATGGTACAGTCCCCATTAAGGTCATCAACCTGCTAGAGAGAAAGTGCTCTAGTAGAATTAGTTACGAGCTGACCAATTGACATGTGTCAGATGATGAATATTTACCCATCGCTACATTTTTTTATGAACCTGTGAATGTCACATCGTAAACGTTGCGTTCCGGTCAACCAACTGGGATTTCTTTGCTGACTTCGACTTGTTTGTGCCCATTGGCGTAGCTAGCTTTTTATTTTATCTCGCTCACTCTCTTAAACAAACACGAGAAAGAGAAAATTGAAAGAGGGGGCACAAGCCCCCTCTTCCATCCCGCTCTTTCTCGTTCTTGTTTAAGAGAGTGAGTGAGATAAAAGAAAAAGCTAGCTACGCTAATGGTTGTGCCCCCATTTTTTGACGCTACAAGAGATTTTAATGATGTCATCGATACCACAACGACCTCCATATTGGAATTGAAGATGCTTGCTCTCTACGGTCTCTGAAGACCACAAGAGAAATCCCTTGGTGGAACTCTGATCTGGCGAAGCTCAGGAAACAATATAGAAAAAGTTGGAACAGTCGACGCTCGGTTGGTTCGAAGGTTTTCAGGTCGGCTCAAAAGGCCTACAGGAAAGTTCTGCTGAACGACCCGACAGGAAAAAAAAACCTTTGTATAAATGTTTCCAATTTGAGTGAAGTCAAACGAATAGACAAAATCATTGCAAAATCTAAGTATTTCCGAGTAAACAAATTTCATTTGCGAAAAGGCAATTTCACTTCCTCTGACGAGGAAGTTCTGAAATGCTTATTCAGCACACACTTCCCCGGATGTGTAGGTATTACATCTTCGGATGAACCTGATGTCTTTTTTGTAGTAATGATTCCCTGGCTCGGAGTATTGTAACTATAGAATCGATTGAGTGAGTTCTTAACAACTTTGCTACTTTCAAATCTCCTGGGGCAGATGGGATTTATCATATTTTGCGTCAGAAGGGATTTGATTATTTCAAACATGTTTTTTAAAAAAAATACTTGCTTGCAGTTTTGCTACAGGGTATATTCCCAAATCTTGGAGGGATAATACTGTAATGTTAATTCCGAAAGTGGGGCGTGCGTCGTATGAAGAAGCGAAAGTTTCAGACCACTTATCTTCTGAAATGCTGATAACGCATTGTAGATCATCACATGCGTAATGTTCATCTGGCCAATGTGCCTCTTCATGTGAACCAACATGCTTACCAATCTGGAAAGACCACTGTGACTCTTTTACATAAGGTTGTTAACGATATGGAGAAGCCATTTTCTCAAAAGCAATCCTGCTTGTGTGTTTTGTTACATATAGAGGGTGCCTTTGACAACGTGCCTTCAGAAGCTATATTGGAAGCCGCACGGGGTCCAGATATATCTCCAACGACATCCAATTGGATTAACCGAATGCTCAAAAACCAACATCTTTTCTTCGATTAGGAAATTGAGTGTTTGTGGATGCCCCCAAGGGGGAGTTTTGACTCCCCTTTGAGGAATTTCGTAACAGATACGCTATTGAGGCAAATCAATGATACCGAGATTCCTACTTATGGTTTTGCCGACGACTACCTAACATTGTTAGTGGGTATGTGCATCCGTCAGCACCTATTTCGAACTGATGCAAAGCACCCTTCAGGTAGTTGAGGGTTGGTGTCGCCAATATGGCCTTTCGGTTAATCCGAGTAAAACATCTATTGTAAACCCAAGTATATCAAATGGGATTTACACAACTGTTGTTCGACCAATATTGGCCTATGGATGTCTTGTGTGGTGGCAAAAGGGAGAAATGAGAACGATCCAATCAAAGTTAGGCCAACTCCAAAGGATGTGCTTAATGGCGATGTCTGGAGCGTTCTCTTCAACTCCCACGGCAGCACTCGAAGTTCTCTTTGACGTCACCCCACTACACATTCATCTCAAACAAGAAACACTTTCTTGCACTTACCGCCTATGTGTACTCGGTTTACTAGAGGAAACTCATATGAACCGCAGTTCAACCGGACTAGAAAATTGTACCAAAAATATAACATAATTCTAACAAACCATGATATTTATAGTCATGTTCAACATCCTTGGTATTTTAAAAATGCTATAACTCAATTATATCACATTATGTTATAAATGTTGTTCGATAACTCATTGTATTATAATTAAATTTCGAGTCTTCGACGTTTGAAAAATTGTGTATCACATTTTGAAAGAAACTAGTAATCTAGTGGCTAAAATTCATATTACATTTTGTTATAATTTTGATGTGATTATAACAAAATAGGTTATGTTCTCGAATAGACCAGTGTACTTTTTGTAACAATTTTAGTTATTTTAACATCATCCTGCATCTAGTTTATTACAAAATAAGTTACAGGAAAATATTATAACATCATAACAAAATATGATACATATAAACTTGATATAATTTTCTAGTCGGGAACACACACCTCGTTGTTTCCACTTTGGGGGAATAGGGACAAAAATGTCCTTGCCACAAGTGATCTTACAATTGCTTGCAATTTCCCATATAGGATATTTTCCACGAAAGTCCCTTCCCGGGAAGAGTGGACTTCTGGATATCTGGAAAGAAGTATTTCAGACGGCATCGTATGTTACACGGATGGCTCCCTTCTCGAAGGTCGAGCAGCTGCTGGTAAATATTCTAAGCTACGGTTGTATCAGTCTTACTCACTTGGTAGACACTGCACCGTTTTTCAGGCCGGAATCTTTGCTCTTATGTGCGGAGTGCTATCAACACTTCAGCAGCACGTAATGGGCAAAGTAATATACTTCTGTTCAGATAGCCAGGCTGCTTTAAGGACAGACTTGTTAGAATCCCAGAATGGCCGCCACAATGGCCGACTTTGGCACCTACTCACGATTTCAAGCGCACAAATCTCTTCGTATACAAAAGCAGCGCACCTGATCTTCTTATTTGAAGCTTATCACAAGTGAGCAAGAACAGAATAATTAAATGCACTGTTGTTTGAACTTTGCTGCTTGAGATTTGTGCGTTTGAAGTTCTGATGCACTGTTGAAGTGGGATTTCAAGACGTTTGTCCTTAAAGCACTTGCTTTGGCCAAGTCTAGGCCGAACATAATTATCCCGACTAGATGGACATTACAAAATTATAACAAGCTGTGTTATTTTGTTACAATGAATTTTTATAACAAGGGTTGTTATAAAACATGTACCGTTAGTAGTTAAAATCACAAAAATTCTAACAAAGTTCCCACTGAAAAGAACAAAAATGTGATAACTTGTGTTATGATCATAACAAAAATATTACAAAACTTGTTCCATGAAATATGTTAAAATTGAACAAAATTATAACAAATTGTGTTATAATTCCTGTGACACCTATTAGGGTAAAAACTATTTTTATACTAATTTTTTGGGTAAATACTAATGAGTGTGTTATTCTATTTTTAGAAAAAAAGAAAGCTACATGAAAAAATAGTTTACAGAATGTTGTAAAATTCTTGGATCCGAACGGGATTTGAACCAAGACACCTTCCATCGGTAGAAATCTGGCGTCTCTGCCAATGAGACCAACACGGCTCTTGAAGAGAGCGATGATAGAAGCTTTACTGGTTCTACGTATTGCCGGTTTCCTCATTCAAATCCTTGTTTGTCAGACGCACACGAGCGGGGTAGTATGACGTCACATGGAGCTCGTTGACGTATAATAGACTTGATTTGTCGTTAGTGATTTTGTTTTAATCTATCACAATTATATCATATGCAGATATGATAACAGCTGTAGATATAATTTAGGTATATTCCACTTTTTTTATTTTAAGCAATGAAATGGAATCTATCACACAAGGGGTATATCGTCACGTTTGGAGGAGGCAGGGAGGGTTGAAAATTTCCAATTTTAGCTTGACGTACTTGGCACATCATCCGGGAACTATTCCGGTTTTGGATTAGAGTGCCAGCTTACAGTTTGTACTGGTAATAATGTTTACATCCGACAAGCCATGGTAATATCTTAACAGATTTTTTTTATTACACCTTCTAGCTGTAATGGTATCGCATAACGATAGTAGCTTTGGCAGTAGAACTTGGCAGATTATAACTAAATGATAACAAGTTCTGTTGCATTTTTTTTTTTTTTGAAACAAATATGACGCCGTTCCCAAATTACGCGTCGCTCAAGGGAGAGGGGAAAGTACAACCGAGCGTAACGGCCCATACAGGACTTTCATTCAAAAAAGAGTAACGCATAGTGTTTTATATTGCCAATTTCGTGACATGAAGAGTTGAATGATCAATCCACCTATAAGTGAGATTAAAAAATAATTTTTCAAAAAATGCAGATAGACGTTTGATGTCTTCGGCAAAGTTGTGAAAAATGCAATTTGAAACAACTTTGTCAGAGACGTCATAATGCTAAATCTCATACTTTACGAGATATATTGCGTTGTATGTGCATGACCACTAGAAATCATATATTTTATCATACATAACTTTTTAACGGGATTTTGTACATTGTTTGCGTCTTATACAAAGTTGATTGGCATGTGAAAATACATGTTTTTACTGAACATCAAAAAACGCTAGTTTTTTTAAATTACAAAGTTATTTACTAATTACTGATTTTTTTAGGGTAACTTTGAACTCATCTAACTTCTTTCGGCGCAAAATGGCGAAGAAAATCGTTTCGAATAATGAAACAATTATATTTTTACTGTATGAAAATGGCTTCAACTTTTGTATACATGTGTATCCTTTATGGGTTATGGTAGAAAAAACACACAATTATCAAATATTGAAATTATTTAATAACTTCTTCATTTAACGAGATAGAATGTCGTAATATTCAGCAACATTGTGTATTTTTATATTTGAACAACTTTGCGGAACATGCAAATAATGTAAAAAATCTGGATTAAAAGTTATAATAAAAATAAATTTCTGAGTGATTTATAAATATGTTCATTTTTTATAAATCATTAAAATATTCATAGCTTTTTACCTAGATTTTCTATTTTTTTTCTTGTTCTAAAAAGTTGTTAAGCATACAAAAAAACGCAATTTTGCTGAACATTGCGACATTCTATCTCGTTAAATTAAGAAGTTATTAAATAGTTTCAATATTTCATAATTGTTTGTTTGTTTAACATAACACATAAAGGATACACTTGTGTTGTGGTGGTGGCAATTCAATCGGAGCACAGCTTTTTAGAGCAGATCAAACACAGCGTATATGAGGATCAGTGCTTCTCTCCACACACTATTTACGGTTCAAATCTTCTAGATTAACTTAATTTATCTGCTAAACAAGTATAACTTTCGGACGAGCAATTCAATTGCTCGACAGCTTCTGCGATTCACCTATTGTATTTCGTTCTGTCGCTTGTATAGGGTAACCATCAGTAGATACCGCGCCAACAACTTGCTTACAAAAGTTTAAGCCATTTAATATAGTAGAAATATAATTGTTTCATTATTCGAAACGGTTCTCTGCGCCATTTTGCGCTGAAAGAAGTTAGGCGTGTTACCATATAAAAATCAGAAATTTGTAGATGACGCAAAAAATGTAAAAAGTCCCATTAAAAAGTTACGACGAAATATATGATTTCCAGGGGTCATGCACATACAACGCAATATATCTCGTAAAGTATGAAATTCAGCTTTATGACGTCTTTGACAAAGTTGTTCAAAATTGCATTTTGCACCACTTTGCCGATAATAACATCAAACGTCTATCTGCATTTTTTGAAAAAAAAAATATTTTTTTCATCTCACTTATAGGTGAATTGATCAACCAACTCTTCATGTCACAAGATGCTCCTTGTCTTATGTAGAAACTTCTCCGGAGAAACTATATCTCAAAAATCAACGGTTGAAACGTTATTAAAAAAGCACACGAAATCGGCAAAATAAAACACTGTGTAACGGAAGAGAAGGGGGTGTTCAAACATGACGATTTTCGCGTTGCGTTCTAAATGAATGCTATAAGTTTTGTTTTATGGCTTTTGGCTCGAGTGGTAAATATTACAAAAATGATCAAACTGTTTCGCGTCAATACTAAAAATCCAACAAATTTTGGAATTATTTTGTTACAAAAAATGTAGCAAATACTATAATAAATGTGTTACGAAATTATGCTATAGGCAATTCTTTTATTATGCATAATGTAACAAATGCTGTTATATATCTGTTTGAATAAATAATACAAGTTTTGTTACAATTCTGTTTTGTTTATTCACCTATAAGAATTCTTACAACAAAATTATATCAAATTCTGTTATTTCTAACAACGGTTGTAATAATTGTGTTATAATCTTGTTAGGAGCTTCTGGTCGGGATCGCTTGTCGAACTCAAATCGAGGAGCTGAATTCAGCAAACGCTGTTCACCTTGTATGGGTACCTGGCCATTCTTCCATCGCTGGAAATGAATTGGCTCGCACTGGAGCATCACATGACTTCATTGGCTCTGAGCCAGCTATTCCGATATTGAAGTGTTGGGTAAAGCTTCAGATTCACACCTGGGCTACCTCTCAACACAGATAATACTGGAATAGTTTGGAATCATGTCGTCAAACCAAATTGTATTGTACTGAGCCATCTCCAAGGATGGTGAAGTATCTTACAAATCTGTCAAAGCAGAATTGCAGCATTCTGGTCAAAGCATTAACTGGCCACTGCCGACTCAGCTATCACATGGCGAATATTCAGCAAGCTGATTCATTTGTATGTGCTAGCTGATAATCCGATTATGGAACTTCGTATCATTTGATATGTAAATGTCTTAATTCTGCAATGTCTCTGCAAAATCTCCTATATAGGGGAACCAACGTATTTTGGACACAGCGTTACGCCAGTATATTTTGGACAATTCCATTTGTTTTTGCCGAAAATGTCCAAAAAATATTGGTGCGTTGCTGTGTCCAAAATATGTTGGTTCCCCTAGATATCTTGTGAGCCGTTTGTTGGTGAAAGCTTCGACTAAGCACATGTCTGTTGGACTTTGGAGTCTCAACAAAGCTCATATTTTCAAAAAAAAACTTCAAATATTGGATCGATTTAATTTGCGTTTCTTTACTTTTGAAAATGTTTTTTTTTGACAATTACTAAGCAAAAATAGTGACAATTTATTACAGTGCCGACACAGTTGCAATAGCACGCTTAAGCGAGCCAAACCAAAATAAATGTTCTTATTATCCTTCCTCCCCCGTCGTCATTATCTCACCTCAATAGAGGAAGCAGCAGACGCCTTTCCCCGTCGTTCAACAAAGCCAACCCTGTCTGTTGTTTCGACCATGTGTTTTTGGGGAACAGGACTGGCACCGGAAGCTTTTCGCACTTCGTTTTGGCACCCGCACCTACCTACCTCACCCTGAACCAGTTAGTCGTAAACGTACCACATCAGCTCGAGGACGATGGTGTCCGAACTCTAACAGCCAAACCAGCCGTGTTGTAACTTTCCGTATTTTTAAATTTTCGCTCCGCTGGCCGTGCAAAAAGCCAAACCCCCTTTTCGCGAGCACCACCAGAGTGCATCTGTGAATTGGATACCGGTGGTGGCGGCGGTGGCGGCGTCCAGTCCAGTACCAGTAGCGCTCTACGATGTAAGCAAACACCGACCACCACCGGTCCCGGCAAAAACGAGCGAAATTTTGTTTAACAAATTACATTTATGAAATTAATTACTTTTTATCTGATGAAAATAAGTCTGAGCGCGAGTCTGGTCCGCTCACTCGCTCGTTGGTTGGTCGGTCGTTTCGGTCGGTTCGGGAATGTGTGTTCTAGTTCTACTAGGTGGTTTCCCACTCTTTTGGCCGATGGCAACTATAGCTTTAACGGGAACTTTGTTGGAGAAACCGAGAGTCGTTTGGCTTTGGCTTCATAATTTAGTGGAAATTAAAATGATTTATGGGCCCGTATGAAGGAGCCAATTTTTAGAACCAAAGCGAGTGTGGTGGATTCTCGTGCGTCATGCGTTCCGAAATTTGCATATTCGGTGAAAATTTCGCGAAATTAGCTCACACTTCCAATCAAGCAAATGGAAAGCAGCTTTACGACGGGAAAAGACTCTTACTGGGTTCTTCCACATCTGACGGAGAGTTCACGTTCGCGTTCAATTTCGGTAACAGCTCTCTATTCCAGAAGACAGAAGTTCTAACCCTTTCGCCAGGACATATCCAGACTGGAAGCATGTGACACTTCAAGGAACTAGCCAAATTTCCCTTCTAATTCAAATTCTAACTGTCTCCGACACCAACCACATCGTGGGTGAACTCGATTCGGGAAGCGCCTGCCGTGCTGGATCGCAAGGCTCAAGGATAAGCAAACATAAGGCAAAAAGTAACACGTCGTCGTCGTCGGACGAGGACGATGTGCAACTCTTCCGTTGTGGCTTTTATTGCGCCTTACATTTTTATATTTACGAGTTATTCAGCCCTTCTCCTTCGGAGGCCTGGCATGAGAACGAACGATGAAGACGGTTGGAGGGTGGTTCGATCGGGGTTGGATTGGATGTTACAGTTTTATTTCCTTTTACTGTACACAAGATGTGGCACTTCTGACCCATCATCGGGATTGTTGTAGGAGGCAATCGTGGAGGAGTTTGCCATCGGCAGGAGAAAAGACATCTCTATAAAGAGACACTTTTATTGCGCTGGTCGAAATGCGATGACAGGTGGAGAGCAAAATCAAGTGGTGAGGGACGGGGGTACAGGAAAGTACACAAGATTTCGTTTTCATTGGGTACGATGTTGAACTTTCGGAATGCAATCTTCTTACAGAAAAATTTTAAAACATGTTTTTTTTTTCAAGATTTTTTTTCAATTTCCTTTTTTTATAACATGTTCACAGATAAAAAAAAATACAATAAAACGCATGATTGAATTACATATTATTTTTTTATTCCAAGGTTTTATTACGTTAAACCAGCCCCTGCTGTCCTCAAATATCTAAACAGTTTTTTAAATAATTTCGCTACTCGAAACGAAATTCCGCAGAATTTCACGGAATTCAGCAAGGCGAAATGTTCTAATTAGAATTTTGTTTCGTTCCGCCAATTTCAAAATATTCCGCTTTCAACATATAGATATCGGCAAAATAAAATTGTACTAAGATTCGAGACGGAAAAATGTTGTGAAAATTTCCCTACCATTGTTTGAAAATCTTGCCCATCTTAATATTTCTTAAAATGGCTAGGTCATCCAAAGGGAGGTCTAGCTGAAAAGTTGTGCTTTTGACGTCTGCGGTTTCCTGGTTGAAGTCTGTTTTAATTTCCTGGGGTAATTTATAAATGTTACATTTTTTATACTTGTCAAAAATTTCCGATGAAGCTTTTGTCTTTAGATGAGATTCTCGACAAGGATTTCTAGCAGAATTAATGAGAACGTTTCTGGCAAATCTTAGGATTTTAAGTAAAAACCTACCGTTGAAATAAAGAGAAAAACCTTGCAAATTTCAGCAGAAATCGATGAAAACACATTAGGTAAGAAGTTGGTCTATAAGAATATCTTCAAGAAGATTTTCTTACTATGTGGTTTTAAACTCCGACGAAATATTGGTAGATTTTAGAAAATCTCGGATAAATGTTTGGGGTAGCTCCTACATTACGACTAAAGGTTTATCGCAGGTAGGTCAAGTCAAATTTCTAAAAAAAAAATCCAGCGTATTTCCCTAAACTATTTCACGTATATGTACGCGATTGACGTCTGGCTTCGGAGTATGCTTAGAACAATTTTATACCAAATTTTGATAAAAGTGACTTTTGTTCAGCATTTTATCAACATTTTAACGACTAAATCCCTAGCGAATGCCTGTTAATATCGAGTAAGTCATTATTTCAAGAATGCGAATCTTTAGTCCAGGCCTTTCTGGTAGAGTTTTCGGCTGAACTCTTAATAATAATATTGTGACTGCAATTCTATAATAATATATTTAAGATTTGTCAAAGTTTTTGCATATTTTGTGAGAGTCGTGAATGAATTATTAGAGAAAAACCTGTAAACATTGCAGGTTGAATAATTGATATTTTTATGGATGTACGTTGAAATAATATCTTCATAGATTTTAAGTGGCTCCGAGAGTTTCTTACTAAGTTATTATGCACATTGCTGCAGGATTTCATCATAGTTTTTGATAACAAACCCATCAAAATGTATGTTACAAATTTGGCTACCGCGCTTAAAAAAAATAAGTTGAATAGTATTTTAAATTTTCAAAATCTGGAATTACTTAAATTCAAATATTTCCATTGCAGTCAACCAATTCTATATCATTTTGCATAAATGGAAAGCTGGATACAGAATGTATCGATCATCTAAAACAGTTTTGCATAAGGTAGATGGAAATCGAGATATTGGTAAGTTAATGAGACGATTTTCTTAAATTTTACAAAATTTTCAAAACAAAAATGTGATGTGATATATTGGTTTTTTAATTATAAGAAAAAAAAACTCTTTCATTTTTTTGCTTCCGTCGTCTATTGGAAATATAAAAAAAATAAATGATCTACATCTTTCCAAGCTCAAAAAATGCTGAAAACTAGTGTATTTGTTATGAGGATGAATTTGTGAAGTATTATGCGATTTTTAACAAAACTTCTGATGCTCTAACACGTGTACACAATAGTTCTTAAAATATAAACAAAAAAATTTGGCTCGAGTGACCCGTACAAAAAGTCCACAGGGCCGTTGCGAGACAGAAGGCGTGTTCAGGTCGGCATGGTACCGATGTATTGTTTTTTTTTTATTAATATGTGTTAACGCGGTTAGCTGTGTAGGCCATAATCACAATCAAAAGCTTTGTGATCGACATAGCAGCTCTTTTAATTTAAATTTAACCAAACCTGCGTTTTCCTTTTCAGACAGCTTTCGTGGATGAGTAGGGAGTACATACCTGCAAAAGAGAAAAAAATGGAAGAACTTTTAGTATGAATAGAAATACTATCATCTGCAAAGTTAAAATGAATACATTGCAAGAACACCAAAAACTTCCCCTTTCGTTTAACCCTAGTAGGATGTTGGGGTCAATACAACCCAGACAGGCTCACTGAACGTGCACTACGCCCTTCATGGTGCGTCTTTCATAATATCTTAGTAGGGTTAACTGAGTTCTATTTGTAAAAACTTAGGAGGGTGAACTGAGGTCTATTTCTTTGAAACTATTTTAATTTTCAGATGACCATCCACAGTACTGGTCAGAATAAGTGTGTTTTGGATTTTGTTCTTACAAAATGCTCCAGAGTGGGGCATCTATTGCATCCAGAGTTGGGAGTTGAATCTCAGCTTCTAGTGCATCGATAGATCTAAAATTTTGACTGGACATTCATAATAACTGATATTTGGTCAAGGAAAAAATAAAATATTTCTTAGAAAAACTTTACAAAATTAAAAAAAAAATCGCACTTCAATTAAAGTTGTAAAAAAATTGTAATTAAACTGTTTTATGTGAATAGTTTGTTTACAGAAGAACATATTTGTCTAAATTTTAAAATTTCGGAATTATTCTAAAATTAGTGTTTTGATTTTTTTCTCAAAATAAGAGATTAACAATAACTTCAAACATTTCGCATGAAACAGCACAATCCTAATAAATTGAATTTCAAGTTATCAAGAGTAGGCTATGAAAAAAAATATGTACTTAATTCTTAAATGAAAGATATGTATATGACACATTTTTGTAGAACATTTCGCTTTTCTTAAAAATCATTTAGATATTCCGCGAGGGCGATTTTAAAAATGACCCTTTTTATAAAAATTCTCAAAAAAAATTGTTTTCATAATATTTTATCTACTTCTGATTTTTTTTCAATTTTTTTGTTTTTTTTTTCTGTGGACCCCTACTGCTGTATGCAGCATAGTTGTCCCATGTTCTACGGGAATCTCTATTAGCATGAGACAACTATGCTGCACATGGCAGCCTAGGAACTTCTGAGGGGTATTGGTTTCTTTTTTCAAATATTGTGTTTATATTGACCGCAGATTAGTTTTTGTGCTGATAAAAGTACTTGTTTAGGAATTTTCCAGAAAAAAAAATTCAAAAAGATACTTGCTTATTTATTTTCACTCATGAAAGTTTTATCTGGTAGTATTTTTCATACCGTCGTTGGGAGTGAGAATGGGTAAAAAATGCATACTTCCACATTCATAATTATGATATGATTATAATTAAACAACAATTGCTTCTTTGTATGGAAAAGTCCTTTGATCTCAGGAATGTGATATTTTGGTAATGCATGCACAAATAATGAAAAACATAATTGGCGTTCGTCAATTTTCCTTAAAACTACAAGTGTATGAAAACTGACCCAAGGGGGTGAGAATGGGTCTAAAGAACCGAATTTGTTACGCATTGACAACCAAGCAAGTTACAAAAAAAAAACTGGTCAATGTCAATACTACTAACCAATAATATATTATATGATGGATATGAGTTTGAGATTCTGAAGTGTGTCCATCTACCCAAAAGTGTGATGTTTCATCGAGCCTCAAAAGTGGCATTTCAAAAAGGCCTCATTTTCAAGCTATTTTTGATTATTTATAAAAAATAACAAATTGCTCTAAAAACCTTATTCTTCGGCAGGTACTGCTGACAACTACGAGGATGACACCATAAAATTATTGATGCAATATTCGCAATATTTGATAAGATATTTTAGATAATGCTTTGACCCAATCTTGCCCCTCTGACCCATTGTCACACCCAACGATGGTATGCGTCATTTCTCTAAAAAAAAAGGATTTGAAATATCTTGTCTTGGAGCTGAGATATTACACTTTTCGTTATTGGACAATATTTTAAAGAAATGCAAAAATTTGAAAGTTTTGAGTATTATGTGGTCTTTGCGACACTCTAATGAACGCATATTACAAAGAGTTTGACTTAAAATAAAAGCTTCACTTGGTAAATTGCCAAGCTAATTCAAACATGGGGTAGTTGGCAATAGATTCATGAAGAACTTTTATGTGAATAACTACAACAAAGACGGGTTTCGTGGCTGCTGGTAGCAACGTATTAAGTTCGATATCGGGGCTCCAGTTAGCCTAGTGATTAAGGCTATGGATCGCCAATCCGGAGACGACGGGTTCGATTCCCGTTCCGGTTGGGAAAATTTTCTGGACTCCCTGGGCATAGTGTATCCACAGACAAACAGACGTAACACCTTGAACGATTTGCATGGACATCGCCCAGTTCACACTAGCATCACCTGGTGGAAAAGTTGCACGAATCACTGTGTTGTGCAATATCGCCAACAGAAGGCGCTGGTGTGAAACGTCAAACACATAGAAAAGCGATGCGCGCGTCTCTGGTTGTGAAAGCCACAACTACGAAAATTTTAAATGATCGTTAAAAGCGTGGTCGATAGAAATTTCGCAAGAGGTTCGTGTGTTTGTCTGCGGTATATCATTGTACTTGCCTCACAAATTCATGCCATAGCAGGCAAAGAAAGTCCTTAAATTAATAACTGTGGAAGTGCTCAAAGAACACTAAGTTGAAGAGAGGCAGGCCAAGTCCCAGTGGGGACGTAGAGCCATAAAGAAGAAGAAGAAGAATAATAATGTCGTGGGATTCCCGACTACTGCGGTTCATTTTGTTAAGTACGAATAATCGCCATAATAGTGATGAAATCAATAAAAGAAACTAAGTCAAGCCAAGATTGATTATAATGAAATTTTCAATATAATATAGAAATATGCGAATTATCGTGTTAATTGAGGATGCAAACAATATGAGAAAATATGTAATTACAAAAAAATATGTTAATTTTAAAATACTTTTGGTCTGGTAAATTTTAAAATTATAATCACTTTCAAATTACGACGTCCAGAACTTTTCACAGTTTTGTTAAAATAATTTTCTAGCTCTAGCAAAACACGAAACTTCAGATACATAAAATCCATGTTTGAACTAGATGACCATTCACCAAGTGGAGCTTTTATTTTAAGCCTAACTCTTTAGTATACGTACATGAGAGTGTTACAAAGACCATATAATATTCCAAATTTTCAAAACTTTGCAAATATTTAATATATTTTCCATTCACTAAAAGCGTAATATCTCAGCTTCTAGATAAGATACTCTAAATCTTTTTTTTTAGAAAAATTGTAGTGCTATCAGATAAAACTCAGTACAAAAACGATTCTGCGGTCAATATAAACACAATATTTCAAACCTTCAAGAATACCTAAGGGTCTATAGAAAAATACAATAATGTTGAAAAAACTCAGAAGTTGAAAAAACATTACGAAAACAAATATTGTCTTGAGAATTTTCTTGAAAAAGGGTATTTTTTTTCAAAAATTTCCCTGGAAGAACCTCTAAATGATTTTTTAGAAAATCTAAATGTGTACAAATGAGTCCCTTGCAGAGTCATGATCGTCTAAGTAATGTGCATTGAATTATAACCGGCAAAATAAAAAAATCCCAGATAAAAAAAAAACATTCTTAACGACCTCAACATCCTGTAAGACACAACCGAATGCATTTTTTTTTGTTTTTTTTTTTTAGTTTCTGATTCTCAAACAACAAAGGTAATATTTTCAAAATCGTTTTACATACACAGTTAGAGGATGAATCAATGTGTTGCTCGATTTTTTTTTCTGATGAAAAGTATTTTTTCGTTTTACAGAAACCATTCATAAATGAAGTTCAAAAAATAAATGTTCCTGGTGAATTGATAAACAATTTCTCCTCAGGAGACGAAAATCAGGAGATACTAAATGTGTATGAAAACTGATTTTGAAAATTTGATCCGTTATCTGAATGAAACAAAATGGGCAAGTGCATCCAGTTTCGCTTTGTGGAATATTATTCGAAGTTTGTATCATCGTTGGGAGATTCTCCAATTTTTAAATGTCTGAAACTTAACGTAGACAAGGTGATAATGCTGTTGTTTTTTTTTGTAAACTGTTATATAGTGTAACTGTAATATAATATAATTACTGTAGTATAATGGGAGTAGTTCATAAATTATTCAATGATTGAACGTAACATACTACAAGAAAACCGTGAAGCATTTACTTGAATCTTCTTTGTGGAAATCGTGATCCAACAGGCAATGTCACGGTTTTGAGGCAAAATATTAAATTGGAGTGTGCCACCAACGAATTTGTGCGTCTTTCTTAATGCAAGGGCTAATGTTAACTCTGATCACACTCAATAAATTGTTTTTGTTTTATGGTAAGGTGTGCCAAAACTTCTCTTAAAAATGGTACAAATTTGGACCAGATACAATTATTCTACATGAAATTTAGCTGATTTTTTCATGGCATAATTTCTTTTAGCTATTCCATAAAAAAATCGATAATTTTGTGATGCATGGTGGTAGTTCTTCAAAAATAATAAGACCCGTATTTTTTTTTATTTTGATACCAATTTTCGGATAAAATGTTCCAAAAAAAATAAAAAATTTCAAAAAATCATAACTTTTGAAACATTTGACCTTTTTCTAAATTATTTTTCACCATCTTACAATGTAACTTGTAGTGCTTATAAAAACAAGTTGATGAGGCCAAATTTTGTTTATGTGCAAAAAATATGCCAATATAGACTGGCAACATACTATACAAAGTCTAGTACTAGGTCTAAAGCCTGTATCCGCAATAATCGGGACACAGAAATACAACTGAAACTCTGCAATAGATACATTAAGATTGCTCATATTTGGCCTAATAACATTTTAAGATGTGTTCATTTCACCTACAAAATTTCATGTGAATCGGTGTAGTGCTTTTTGTTGTAGCAATGAAAGAGTAGAACGTGCGCTATTGAATTTTGTACAGCCCCTAGTTTTCTTTGTCAGCGCTGAAACTTTTGAATTTAGCAAACGAAATGGCTGAAATTTTGAACACAAACCTCTCAATCTATATTCATTACATAGGCAAGATTTTAAAAAATGATGCACTATCAACAATTTTATAGTCGAAACATATATTGGGACTGAACGCGATTTTAGCCCCTCGGACAGCAATTAGTCAGCACACTTTATTGTTTCGATTGTACTATTCAAAGTACTATACCAATAATCATCAAATTTTGCAGACATAATACGCACATAATCAACTACCTACTTTGAAAATTTTATGAAAATTGGCTGAAAAATTCAAAAGTTATGAATAGGCAAACATTGCACATGTGAAACACGAAAAAAATTCACTAACACTCACCCCTATCAACACCAGTAGCTTTCAAACCAATTGATAAAAGTTGATGAAATTTTGTAAGATTGTGTCTCTGTAAGTTTCATAACTGCTAACAAAATTTCATAATTATCATCACACAACTTTGAACTGTAGCGTAAGAGAAACATCTACTATGCGAATGAAAATTGGTTATGATTGTACAAAATTCTCAAAACCACGTCTGTTTGTTTTTCATCCACAGTTAAAAGTAATGCATCGATTTTTATGAAATTTGGCACAAATATAAACATACACCAAAGAGTTCTCAGTCAATTATTTGGCTTATTTTACCGATTCATTTCAGAGCTACAGCCGTACTGCTGTGTCCCGATTATTGCGGATACAGGCTTTAGTATGTTTGGTGGTAGCTTGTCTGCCTAAATAAAAATGAATCACTATTATATTATTTCGTCCCACTTTTCTGTCCGTTTGGGACCTTCTTCAGGGATATGTTTTTTAGGTTGCCTTAAATGTGCAAAAACGAAATTTATTACATGCCCGACGTTTCGACACGAGTTTTGTGTCATCTTAAGGGGTAGCTAACCATGAACTAAACTAAAAAAAAACTATTAGTTACCCCTGAAGATGACACAAAATCCGAGTGTCGAAACGTCGGACAAATGATAAACCTCGTTTTTTCGTATTGAAGACTGCGTGGCCGTTTAAATCCTGCAATAATAGTGTTTTATGTTTGTCAAGACTGGCATGCCATCACGAAAGAGTTTAATACAACAGTCGAACACACCAACGAAAATTGGTATAAACAAACATCTACGAGGGGGAGGGGTCTGAGATGACAAAAGTTTGGTCTAAGTGGATTATATCTGTAGTTGGAATTTGTATGGGTTTTTGGATCCCATACCTAATACACCAATATTCCATTGCTTTTCAGCTCAAAATTCCATAAAGCAGCCTAAAATTTCATGACAGTTTTCACAGTGCTCCAGCCACCGAATTCTGACTCGCCAGAAGCGATACATTAAGCGCGCTCGCTGTGGTGGTAATAATCTCATTTTCGCCGTTGTTTTAGCACCTTCACCGACACCTCTTCTCGCCCGCTCCACGAGACATAAAATTTGCCTAGCACTTCCATTCCACCCGGTCATACCGGGCCTGCATTCAGAACCAAGTGCCATCGCTACTGTACGGTGCAAAACGGCAGATATCTGTACGAAAGCATGCGCCCACCCTTTCGGCACACGTTGCTTCATCCAAAATAGCCCTTTTTTCACCTTTCAACTTTAATTTAAACAAATACATAATTACGACCGAGCCGGAGGATGTCGTCGCCGGTTGGCAACGTGTTGGCATACAATGGCGGCTGGTATGGCCAGAGCACTTGTAGCCTTCTGAGAAAAAAAAAAGGGTATGACAAAACTATCTTTTTCCCATTCCAACCAGTTGGGCTTCTTGTGTGTACACGGGAAATAATTACATTAAGGCACCTTTCAGCAAACAGACTCCGATGAAGTGGTTTTATCTCATTTATGTGGGAGTTTTTTTTCGTACAGATAGTAAGAATTACTGTCTCACTCAATTTTTTTTCTTTTTTTACAGATTTTCTACTTAGTTTTTCCTAAGCACGTCCACATTTGTTAATGGTGTGACAAAGAAAGAAAATTTATTAATTTGACGTGTACTGTACATATCGATGGTCTATGCCCAATGAAGTCATAAAAGCTGGTATCGAACTCAAACACCCTCAGCTACTACTCGACTAAAGGCAATAACAACTATATACACAATTCCAGAATTTTATAACATAGGGTATTGGTTCCCTTTTAAGCACGTGGATCCCATTTTCATCCTACGAAAAACAAAGCGTTGTTCGTTTTGTTTCTTTTTTTGTATTTTTTTAGAAGTGAGCACGCATGAAAACATAAAGAACGGAATCTATCGGTGCCGTAATCGCATGTTTTCGAGTAGGATGAATTTGGGAATGTGAGATTACTGATGACACACATACCCTATTTCAGAATTAAATTCTAAAATGAAGTTTTTTTTTTTGATAATACTCTGTTAGTCAAATGACAGTCGAACGCTTCTGCCCATTTCGAATGCCACACGTGTTTTCCCCAGAAGCGCCCGCATGAACTTTCGACACATCCCAAAGGTAAAACGTTCCATTTTAAATCCGAAATTGATTCCTTTTACCGGAAAATTGAATTCGATTTTCCTTTGTTGGTACAATCGTGTAACAGTTGAGAATAGTTTACCCGCCCACCTAACCTGTACCAACCACCTTTCAAACTGCTGCCACACAGGTAAGTAAATAGCCTGGTGCTGCTCAAAGCGTCCGGAGAGAGCAAGTGCAATCACAGTCAGTCGCCTAAACCGAAAGCACAACACGTCATGCATAATTTTCCAGGCGCTCTTCGGAAACGATAAACCGCTTGACAGGTGGCAGGTGGGGCAGGTGGTTCCGCATGCAAGGGTCGGGGACGTTCTTCGAATTCTTTCGATTAAATTTCCGCTTATCGATTCTCTAGTTTAAGAATCGTGGGATGTTGCCCATACCAGTTAAATGGGTTTGGATGTCATTCAACTACTCTCCTCAAAGAGCGTACTTCATCACTTATTCAGCAAATATTATGTTACTTCATCACATATTGACACAATCTCAATTGACAGCCGGCATCATCTACGAGAATGAAGCGCGGGAAAGAGAAAGTGACAAATTATGGAGCTTGTTAAGTGATAAAAATGTACGACCCATCGATGGATGTCATCCGATGAGGTTCCGGGACAAAAAAAAAAGAAAATAAAAACCGGTGACGGAAGCTTGACGAGTAGATTAAACTTTTATTGACGACATCGATTCTCTGATGGTGCTGGTTTTTTTTTATCGTTTCAAAGGATAATCGAAAGGAAGTTATGGTAAACGGAGCTCAGCTGTCGAGGCGTGATTTATGGTTCATCAGGATTGGAAATTGGTTCCAAATGGGAAGGCTCTTTTTTCGTTTATGAATTTCTGTCCTTATCTTCGGGCTGAAGTTGTAAAAGAAACACTTCTATCTTGATTTTTTCGCTGAAATTTTGCATTATTTGCTACCAACTTGGATTTTTAATTCACCACTTTTCAGCTCCGGTCATCTTTTCGTACAAAATATGTCAATATTGCATGGTTTTAGAGCCTAAACGTTCATATAACAGCCACAATTTTGATTTTTCGGCTGACATCTTGAATGTTGGTCCGGCATCTTGGATTGTAGACGTCCGTTTTTGGTTTTCTGGTCATTTTGGAGCCGATATCGTGGACTTTATGAACTCTGCGTAAAACTCGTCAACCATACACTCCCCGGGTAGAGGTAAAATACTGACGATCAAAACATGATATTGGTTTGATTGATATAAGAGATAAAAGATCTGAAAATAATATCTGAAAAATGTTCCTGGAACATCTGAACAATATCAAAATTTGATATTTCAAGATCATATGAATAGCTCGCTGCTATTAGCTAGATCTTACAAAATCTAAATATGATTTGATGATGATGTTCCAGGAGTAAATTTTTATTTTATTTTTAGATCTTTTATCTCTTATGTCAATCAAGCCCATATCACATGTTGATCTCCATATCAAAATATGCTATTATTGAGCTGTTTTCCTCTACTCGGGTCCCGTTCAAAAATTTGGGGTCACCCCCTCAAGAAATATTGAGATGTTTTTCGGTCATGTCTCAGTCATTTTTCATTTAATCCCCTTGTTCTTAGACTCTATCGAAAGATAAAGAGTTAGATTTAATTCGTAGGTACTTTCCACAAATTTTATATGAAATTTTTAGTACAAAAAGTTTACCTAAACTTACATGTTTTTCCTAAATCTGTGCGAAAAATGGTTTTCCGTGCAATTCAAAATTGGATCGTCCAAATTTTGAAATCTAAGTTGTATTAGAACCCTATTTCTTTCCTCTTTAAGAGCCATTCGTTAGATTTTAGCGAAAAAATTCCTAAAATAATTTAAATTATCGAGTTAGGTTTACATGTCACCGTGCAAAAGTTTGGGGTCACCTTTCAAATGAAGTCTGAGTCGGATTTTTGTTCAAATCGTCATTTTTTTGGTGCAACTCCAATTTCTTCTATGATAGTTGAGTAGAAAGACACAGAAATGGTTATGAAATGTTCATAAACTAAGTTCTAGAGTAAGTTAAGGTAGAAAATAGTATTTAAAATCCATACCAAATCAGCTAAGTTCGTTATATAAAGTGCAAAAGAGGACAGAAGTGAGATAAAAATGACTAATGGGGCACGTTCGGTGTAGTACTAGATTTGTAGTAATGAGCTAAATTTTGGTATGGTGAGAAGGTCAATTCTCCTTTTCTGCAATGAAACGGTGCAAAAAGCGTGGGTATTATGATTCCTTGCCTAACTTAATGCCGTTTGAGCAGAACTTTGGATAACCATGTTGTTTATGTTGCAAGAAATGGAGAAAACAACAACACTGTTGCCTAAAGTTTTGCTCAAACAGCATCAAATTAGGCAAGGAGTCATAATACCCACGCTTTTTGCACCGTTTCATTGCAGAAAAGGAGAATTGACCTTCTCACCATACTAAAATTCAGCTCATTACTACAAATCTAGTACTTCACCGATCTACCCTATTCGTGAATTCTACCCTATATAACTGTAAGTGTTAAAACCACAAATACACAATTTTCCCAAAAACCATTACAATGAATGTCATTTCTCCGAATGTACTATTACATTCGAGATTTAGTGTTTTGGTGCAAAGCATAGGGGTAACTTTTTGATGAAAATGCTATTTGAATTAAAATATGTAACATTCCTTAAACTTATGGATTTTGGGGTAATGATGGTACGTTTGTGGTTATAACACTTACAGTTATATGACATTTTCTACCTTAACTTAGTCGAGAACTTAATTTGTGAACATTTCATAACCATTTCTGTGTCTTGCCATTCAACTATCAAAGAAAGAATTGAAGTTGCACCAAAAAGAAATGACGATTTGAACAAAAATCCGACTCGAACTTCATTTGGAAGGTGACCCCAAACTTTTGCACGATGACATGTAAACCTAACTCGATAATTTAAATTATGTTATGAATTATTCCGCTAAAATCAAGTAAATGGCTCTCAAAGAGGATAGAAATAGGGTTCTAATGCAACTTTAATTTTAAAATTTGGACGACCCAATTTTGAATTACACGCAAAACAAATTTTCGTACAGATTTAGGAAAAACATGTAAGTTTAGGAAAAATTTTATACTAAAAATTTCACATGACGGGGTGACCCCAAACTTTTGCACGGGAGTGTACTAAATATTACAAAAAATAGCGCAATTTGGGAGTCGGCTCAGCTTTGTACACTCCCGATCAAAAGTTTGACAACACCTCAACAAAAAAAGCATTTTTATCCCACATTCCCATACATATGTGTCCGATTTCAAAAGTCTTGTTCTCATTCTAAACATAATAAAAGCTCACATGATTTACAAGAATGTTCGAAAATAATTTATGTGAAAAATCGTTCGATTCAAATCACCAATTTCTGCTCGCAACATGATATGAGATAAGAGTTCAATTCCCGTTCCGGGTTGGGAAACTTTGTTGATAATATGAACTTTAAATAAGGGTTTACAAAAGAAACTTGCTCAGGAATTTTCCAAAAAAAAAGTGTAGACTGCATAAAAATTGCCACCATTGAAGTTATCAGGCCTGAACAGGTAGGTAGTTCGTGAAATGCTGGCGATAAAAAAAACGACGTGGAAGAATATGAATAGTGACGCGCCGGGTTAACTTAACTGTCAGGCGGCGTGAAACGTCGGCAACGGCGGTGTACACGTCTGGTTTCCAGGAGCATATCTGAGAATTTTACAGGATTTGGGATTCGGATGGTTTCAGGAGCGTTATAACGGATTTTCGGAGGCATTTCAGGATTTTTTCAGAGAATTTCCAAGGCATTTCAGAAAGTTTTGGGGCGAAAGAGGGTTTCCCCTAAACTTACTAAACAGTGTTGTCCGGAGATTTGACTTTTACTTAAGCATAATCAATAAACGAAGGTCGCCAGTTTAAAATTGTGTGGTGTTATTTAAGTAATCAAACGAATAAAGAACTTTGACTTTGTGGGTTGTTTAAAATTGCTTCGCTAATCTCCCCGGGCTATCTGAACACTTCTTTAAACCATTTCAATCCTCATGTAACCCCTCTCTCTTAGACATCTTCCCGGTACCAGCTTTAAGTGAAGCTCTCAAATAAATTCCTAGAGAAAACCTCTGAATCCCGGAAAAAATCCTTAAAATAATATGCTGATATTTTCAAAAAAAAAAAAAAAAACGGGATATTCTTGTAAATATTTTCAAATGAATTTTGAAATATTAAATAAATCGGAAATTCTTGAAACTATTGAAAATGCCTTAGACTCGGAATTACTAAAAAAATAGATTGTTAGAAATAACAATAGTTGATATAATTTTGTTGTAAAGATTATTCTATGTGTTTAACCAACACAAAGTTTTATTAACATTTGATATAATTTTAATAACATAATTATAGTAAAACTTGTTTCCTTTATTCAAACAGATGTAAAACAACTTTCGTTATATTATGCATTACCATATACTTGTCTATAACATAATAACATAAAATATTTCTTGCATTTTTTTTATATTTTTTGTAGCAAAATTAACTTATTACATTTTTTTGCATTTTCGCGATAATTTTTGTTATTTTGATCAATCGAGCCAAGAGATTTATAACATAAACTTGTAACAAATGTATTTTGAAGTATATAACACTTGCACTTATCACTTGCTAAATTCAACAAAATTTGATATATTCTTGTTATGATTATATCTCAACGTGTTATATTTTCGTTGTAATTGGAATAAATTTTGTAATTTTTTTTTTAATTTCAGCTTTGTTTATGTTTATAACAACCGTTGTTACAAAAATCATTGTAACAAAATATAAAATTTTTGATTTTTTTTATTTAGTCGGGTAGTGTAATACGGTTAGACCATTTGACTATCACCAGTAGTAAAATCTGAGCTGGTTACTCAAGATTTCCAAATCTCAGCGCCCCCAACACTGGTAAGACCCCATTAGAATTACTGTAATATTACGTAAACGTAAATCGAGTTTAATACTGTTCCTTTTAATTCTCTAATTATTTCGGCTTAAACCACTCCTTGAAAACAAATTTTAAGTTTTTTTCTGCAACTATTGTGGAAGAGGCATTCGTACAGGTATTCCTTATATGAGATAAGCAAGAACTCATCTAAAGATTACCTCCAGAGACACTTTCAGAAATATCTTTGGGGATTCTTTCAAGAATTATCAAAATTTTTCCTGAAATTTATTTGAACATGTTTGCCGTAGTATCCCTGTAAAATGCATTCCTGCTTTTTTTTCTCCAGGGTTATTTTTCCAGGGAAGTTTTTCAAGAAATTTCTCAAAAGGTTCATCTTAAAACTAGTCCAAGAGTTTCTTCAGGAATTCCTCGTGGGATTATTTTAGCGATTATTTAGGAAATTCTTTCGAGGATTCCTACGGAAGGTTGTACATGTATTCGTTCATGTGCACTTCAAACATTTCTGTAGGAGTTTTCACAAGGAATATCATCACCATGCTTCTAGACATTTCTAAAGCATTCAAGAAATTTCTCCCAATTCTTCAAATGATGGAGTCAGAGGATAAATTTTTTGACAGAGATTCAGAGATTATTTCAGCGATTTATTCGAAAATTCATCTAGGAATGATGGTTAGAACACTTGACTATCACGCCGAGGACCTGGGATCGAATCCCACTCCCAACAAACTCACAAAATGTGAGTTCTTTCTTCGGAAGGGAAGTAAAGCGTGGGTCCCGAGATGAACTAGCCAAGGGCAAAAAATCTCGTTAATACAGATAAAAAAAATCCTTCAGAGATTACTTATGGTTTGTTAAGACCTTACTTGAGGGGTTTTTTCATATTTTTTTTTCCAGTGGTGCATCAGAAATTTCTCCAAATATTCTCTCAGCAAATCCTACAGCAATTACTCAACAATTTGTTCTTTGGCATTTTCAAAAAAAAAAAAATCAAGAAATCTTTCTATATATACCAGCAGAGAGTTTTCCTGTTCTTCCAAGAATTCTTTCAGAGCTTCTTTAAAAACAAACTTTTTTTAGAAATTCACTCAGATGTTCAGTTCCAGGATGTTTTGTTTTTTTGTTTATTTAGGATTTCCTTTAGAAATTTATCCTTCAGGAATGGTTCTTCATAAATATTTATGTATTGTTTCTGAAAAAAAATGTAAAAATTCATCTATGGATTGCTCCAAAGATATCTCCAGGAGTTCTTCTACGGATTCCCTCAAAAGTTCCTTCAGGGAACTTCCCTCAGAAAGTTTTTGACGGATTTATACAAGGATTCCACCAGTATCTTTACCTGCAGATTCTGCGTGAATTTTGACAGACATTTTCAAGAGATTCCTTCCAATTATTTCAGATTTTTTCTTTCTAGAGGTATCTCAAGTAGTTTCTTCAAGTACTTTCCTAGGAATTTTTGTCTAGGAATCAACAAATTTGCAAAAATTCTCCTAGCAATATCCAAAGTTATAGCAAGGAGTTTATAAGAAAAGATTCAATCTTCCGAGGGATTCTTAAGAATTTTCTTCAAAGACTTATTCTAAGAATTCTGCCAGGTATTTTTTGTGTAATTTGTGGAAAAATTCCTGAAAAACTCGTGGAGGAATTTGTGTAAAAATTCCCACATGAACCTTTGAAGGATCAATAGAATTTTTAAGAAGACATTTGTAACGGAAACACATGTGCGATTTCTAAAAATAAATCGAGTGGAAATCTGTGCAAAGGACTGTAAAATTACTCCAGCACTGAAATTTCTGAAGATATCCAGTAAATTCTGGAGAAATATCTGAACATATTTTTGAAAGATTCTGTAAGGGAATATTTAAAGAAATCCAAGCAAGAATTTCTGAAAGAATTTTTGAAGGAATTTTCGGAGAAATCTCCAGTAGAAACCTCAGGAAGTATTTTTGAATAATTCTCTAGAGGAATATCATAAAAAACTGAAAAATTCTAGAAAAAGTTCCAGCAAGAAGTTTTCAAAAATTCCCCCGAAAAACATTGGGCGAAGTTCCTAAAAAAATATATTAAACAATATTCAAGAAAATTCTTGAAGAAATCCTTCAATAAAATTCCTAAATGAGTCTAAGGAAGATTTTCAAAAGAAATCCGTGGAAAAATTTCTGAAGGAATTATGATCTTTTAAATTTCTTAAGCACTCGTTGCAGGCATTTCTGAAAGTATTTTTGAAGCAATTTGAGGACGCATTTCTGAAGCAATTCCTGAACGAATGCTTCAAAAAATGTCTAGATCAGTTTCGGTAAAAATCCTTTGAAAGACAAAAAAAACAACTATAATATTTGCAAAAGAATACCTGTAGAAATTTCCAGGAAATATTTCTTAATAAATTTCTCAAACAATCTGCGGAGAAATTCTTAGAAATATTCTTAAAGCGCAACTGGATGCATTTCTTGATTTTTTTGGTTTTCGATTTTTTATTCAATAACGGCGCAGTATTTTAAAATCTGTTTCCATACACACTATCCACCCTCTGGTCAAGGTATCTGCAGAATTTTTTTTCCCGGTGGAAAATGTTTTTCGTTTTTTCAAAAACCATGTTTTCGAAATTTACTTTAAACGTGTTTTTTCAAACGAAAAACATTTTCCACCATCAAAAATAATCAGGAGATACCTTGATTCTTCCTCTTAATGTATATGAAATATTTAAAAATTATTGCTTCGTTATTTAATAAATAATCAAAAACCAAAAAAATAGGAAATTATTATTATTATTTATTTATTAAAGAGGTTTTACCAAAAAGTCATTCGCCTCCGTCAAAAATAAGAAATGTATCCAGTTTTACCCTAAATGAAATGCCAGAGAAATTTCCGGGGAACATTTGGAGATATACCTGGGAGAAATCCTGCAGGAATCTCAGGAGGAGTACCTGCAGAGATTACTGAATAAATCACTGTAAAAGTTCTTGGACTCATTCTGGTGGAAATTATCAATGGAATTCTCAAAGAAACTCCTAAACAACTCTCTGGTGGACTTCCTGCAGAAGTACCGGTACGAATTTCTGGATGAATCTCTGGAAGAAACCACTGGTGAAATATAGAAATTGTAGAAATTTGAGAAAGAAATCCTGTAGAAATTTTCGAAGAGTATTCTAAAAAAACCCCTGGAAGAATTTGTGAAGTAATATCTGACGCAGTTTCCACAGAAACTCATGAAAATCTACTTTAAAAAAATCCTAGATAGTTTGTGGAAGAAATTCTCAAAGACATTTTTGAAGAAAACTTCTGATACAATCCACGGAACAATTCGGAAAGCAACCCATAAAAGATTTCTTGATGGAATCCTTGATTAAGGTAACTTCAAAATAATTTCTGAAGAAATTTTCAGGGAAATTTCTTAAGGAATCCCTGAAAGAATTTCTGAAGAAAACTTTAATTTTCTAGAAAAATCCGTGAAGAATTTTTTAAAGGAATTGTAAACTGTTGAATTTTCAAAAAAAAAAAAACGCTGGAAGCATTTTTTTTTTAAATCCGAGAATGATGTTCCGAAAGAATTCTCGTATTGAAAGAACTGGAGCAATGTCTGAGGAAACTTATAGAAACCTTGAAAGAGGAGTTCTTAGAGAAATTTTTTGAGGATCATCTAGAGTAATTCTAAAGTAAATTCTAGAGCAATTCCTAATAATTCCATTGCAGATGCCCAAAATAGGTACACCTGCCCAAATGGTACAAGACCCTGCTTTTCATATTCAATCTAGTAAATAATTGGAAACGTTAGCAACGATTCGCTTGCTTTAAACGCACGAGTAACAATCCGCACCGCAGTATGCAGCATCTCGTGTAGCTGGTGATCTGTAAATTAACGCTTTTATCTAAAACCATCTTTGTTATCTTATCATTCTGCACGACCTTGGCAACGGTTTCTTTGAACTCAATCTTTTGGGTTCAATCTGAAGATAACGGATCACATGGAACCACATCTTATTCTCCATAGAAAAAAGAAATACCTTGTTCTGATTCAACACTTGAATTTCAGTTCGAGTTTTAGTTCACAAGATCTGTCTGAATATTTGGGTTAAATTGACATTTGATTGTAGAACGGTTGGAAAATTATTTTTGTGTGGTAAAATTTATACAACCTGAAAATATTGTGAAGTTCCCAAACATTGCCACTTACTTGCATTCAACGGCATACTGGTGGTCATGTTGAGCCCGTGCAACCGCGGATGTCCGGCATGCATCCCGAGGTAGTGCCTCGTCAACATATGATGATGATGGTGGTGATGGGCTGCCGCGGAGTGTGGGTGGGACAGGTGGCTCAAAGGATGCTGTTGTTGCTGTTGCTGCTGCTGATGGTGCAGCATCGGAGGTAAAGGTGGTGGGATCGGAGGACCCTGCTGCTGAGGGTGATGACTTAGGGCCTGTTGCTGCTGCTGTTGTTGCTGCTGTTGTTGGTGGGAATGAGGATTCATTGTTGCTTGTCTTTGCTGGGCTTGCTGTTGCTGCTGCTGCTGTTGCATTCCCAGCGTTGAGCCGGCGTGAGCCGGTTGAGGTGGATAGAGCATTCCGTGGTTTGCCAACGGATGGTACATACCGCCACGCGCTTGGTGATGTGGTGGCAGATGACGATAATCGGCCATTATTAGGCAGGATTTTTACCGGGCTTTAGGTGAGGGTGGCCACGGTTCCCCGATTCAGTTTTAATGCACTCACACGCGTATGGCGAGGAAAAACACGAACTTAGTACGGATGGTTTGGGTCCGTTTTCAGCAGACCGAGGCCAGCCTGCGGCTGACCGAGACCGAGCCGAGCTCGGTAATAATAAAGGTAATAATGGAAATAATGAACCACTTGATTAATATCGGCTCTTCGTCACGCATATTAAAATTCGCGCACAACATTTGGAATCAATAAAGCGACCGCCGGACGAGGATAAATCACATTCATTTATGCACTACACTGGCACTGCTTCGGGCATTTTTTTGTTACGTGATAACTGTGGCCTATTAACCGTCCTATTGTTCGCGGCTCCATTTTCGGCCGAATAAATTGCACTCATATTGTCTAAGGATAATGTCATTATCGGGGCATTTGTCAACACGCTGAAAGGATAATAATGCACTTTGGTGATGTTATGTGATGTACACTAGGCTGGTCCAATAGTTGGAACGAATTTTGTCATTTCCCAATGGGTCTGCCTGGGTAGCATGAACAACAACGACGTTTTTGGCCTCCCTGTTCAGTGAGTGTGGTGACATTCTTCCCATTCCACATTTGAGACGGTTTGATAGCGGGGCATGTGTGATTACGGAATTATAATCGCATTAAAATAACAACTTTCTATATCCTCGACTGTCGGACCGTTTGAATAGCTGTAGGGAATAGTGGGGCAACTGTTCGTTTTAGATGCTTCTTTATGTGAAATTTACTCAACATATATGGAATGATGATGAATTTTTATTCAGGATAAGGAATAAACCAAGTAGTTTGCCTAAATACACTCATGTACACTAGCGGAGCTGGGTTCCTGATTTGTAAGTATTTCTCCAGGAATTCTTACATGTACTTTTTCAAAAAAAAAGAAGCAAGGAATCATTTAGAAATTTGCTTTGGAATTTTAAATAGATATTAGTGCAAACATTTTTTTTATTCTTAACCACTTAACCTATTTTACAGCTCTTTTGTCCATTAGGGCACTACATGAGCGTTTCCAATTGGCGGCTGCACTTACACTTGTACAGCGCCTAAATGTATTCTATTATATTTTTATTCTACTATATCGAACTGGATTGCCTTTAAGCTGCTTTCACTTTTCTACCCTGTCCCTGTCCGTCCATTCTGGGTTGTCATTCGCCGATATCCAATTATCCAGGTCCGTTTGAGCTATGAGAGCTCAGAAGAGGGTCAAGTGCCAGCCGCTCTCAGGGAGGAAGAGCAACTGACGAAGTGCCGGGGCTGGGATCGAACCCATGACCATCCGCTTATGAAGCGATCGTGTAGCCACTGCGCCACGGGCCCCGGCAGTGCAAACATTTCTCAAATGTTTATTTAAGACAATCTTGCAGGATTTTTACATGCAGGATTACTCCATGAATTTCATCAGAAACCCTATGGGAATTTCTTCAGAATTTCTTCGAGAGATTCCTCCAGAGATTACACGAGAGATTCATTCAAAAACCATTCACGGATTTCTTTAAAAATTCCTCCATTGATTTCTTAAGAAAATGTTCCAGTGGTTCCTTGAGAAAGCCTTGCTTGAAATCTTTAGTAATCCTACCAGTGATTCCTTAAAAAACAAAAACCTGTGAGAATTGGGTTCTTTAGGGGTATCCGGATTATTTTATAATCGGATTCTCCGCCCAAAAATGCATTTTACGTTTGTATGGGGATTTTTTTGTGTTCGGGTGGAACTGTCACTTTATCGATTGAACTGTCATTCTATCCACGAAAATTAAAATTGTTTTGTTTATTTAACCATAAAAACAAAGGTATTGGAATCCAATAAAATCACGTTATACTAAAAAAATTGAGCTCTTTCGATTGGGCTATAAAAAATAGCAATATTTTATTCACTAAACAACCCAATTGCTTTAATAATTCTTCTTTGTGTTTCCTTAGGAAATCCATAGTTTCAATCATGATTTATTTTTTTCTGAAGAACTCTTTGATGACTCCTTTCAAGGATTCCTTCAAAAATTGTTCCATGGATTCCTTTAGAAAATCATCTATGAATTGCTACACAGAAACTCCTCCAGAGTTCCATGAGATTCCTCAGAAAATGCATTATATGTTCTTTCAGAAAACAGATCTAAAAACTCATCCACGGATTTCTTTAAAAAATCTAGCAATTTCTTGCAAATGATAAAAAACTAGAAACTCCTTCAGAAATTTCGCAGAGTTCTTTAAACACATCTCAAGTTTTTTTTTTCAAGATTTTTTTTCAGAAAATCTTAAAGATACTCTTAAAAGGGTTTACTTAAGAAAACTTCTAGGGATTCATGAAAAAATCTACATTTTTTTTTCTCCAATTCATCCAGGGTTTTCTTCAGAAATGTCTGCTTTTGAAAATCTCCATTGGATTCATTCCACAGTTACTCTATGAAAATCTTTCTGAAATTACTCCAGGAGTTCATTCATAAAATATTCCAAGTATTCAAAAACTCTTCCAGGAAATCCTTAATACATTTCTCCAGGGTTTCGTTCAAATGTGACTTTTATTTTTTTAAGAAATTTCTGCAAGAACTCGTTTAGGAAGTTTTCTATGAATTCCCTCCAATACTTTTCCTGAGATTCTTCTACACTTTCCTTTAGGAAATCCTACTGAAGGAATCAGAATTTTCTCTTGAAGTTTTATATGTCAACTCTGCGTTCAGATTTTTATTCAAAGAAAGTTTTCTTTTAGAAAATGAGAGAAAATTTTCTCAGAAATCCAGTTTTCCACTAATTTTTTTTTAGTTTTCCACTAAATTTTTCACAGTTGAGAAAATTCGTAAAGAAAAGCCGCCCGAACCCGTGGAAAATTTTCAAACAAATATTTATGAGAAGGTTTCATAATTTTTAGTCACTGAAATTTTTGGAATGCGCTTTTTTTTCTTTTTTCTTGAGTTATGGCCAATTTTGTGAAAAATGGCTATGTAAGCATTTATTACACTATGGCCATTTATCACAAAATTGGCCATAACTCAGGAATTAAAAAATAGTGCATTCCATGAATTTCATCGATTAATGCTTTATTGTTACCTTTTCAAAACTGTCCGTGAGCTCGGGCATAGTTTTTCCGGCTTTTCTTTATAAGTTTTCTCATCTGTGGAAAACTTTGTGAAAAATCTTTAACCACTTCATATTGTTTTGGATTGCTGAGAAAATTTGCTTTCATTTTCATTAAAAAAAAACTTTGTTTCTAGTATGCTTCGTTCTCGAGTTATGATTAAAAAAAAAAGGCTTATATGGCACATTTGGACACTTTTCAACAAAATTGGCCATAATTCAAAAACGAAAAAAAAAATGCATTCCAAAAATTTCAGCGATGAAAGCTAATGAATAACCTCTCAAATAGTTATTTATGCAACAAGTTGCAAAATGATGATTTTTTCAGCACGAGTCGTACATTTATCCAACGAGGCTTGCCGAGTTGGATAAATACGACGAGTGCTGAAAAAATCGAGTTTTGCAACGAGTTGCATACAAAGTTTTTTGTAATTACGAAAAACACCCATTTAGTGCGATCTTTTCTAGCTACACAAACATGTATCAGTAGGAACCACGTGCGCGCGCTCATGCTTGTCGGCGAAGTTTTTGTTTGATCAGGTAGGCTCTGGTGTAGTAGGCGTCACCAACAATCGAGATCCCGTTGTCAAACAGTTGTGTGCGGGCAAAAGCAAAAGCAGATTCAGCAGCTGCCAATACACTTGATTTTCAGTTCGAATCCGAATTGAAACCGTCGTGATTCAGATTCAAGCTGCTCAGTAGATGTAGAGGCAGAGTCTGAATCTACGGAAGGCATTATGGTAAGTAAAAAGGTCGTACGAGCAAAAGTGCCGAAAAGTGCTACTTTTCAGCACTCTTAAGAGTGCCGAAAAGTAGTACTTTTCGGCACACTTGCATTAGGGGTGAAAAGTAGGCCATTTCAGCATACTTCAGCCAACTGAAATGTTCAACTTTTCACAACGTAATTACAAAAAATATTTTTTTGAAAAATTTCCAAGAGTTCGGGCATGATTTTTTTGACTCCTGAAATATTTCCTAGGAACTTATACAGCAGTTCCATTGGAAATTTCTCAAAAATTTTTCCAGTTTTAAGAAAATCCTCCAAGTACTCTATTAAAGGATATCGAGTTTCGCCAAACGTACCCAAGCGAAATCCCTGGAATTCCTTCCAAAATACAATCAGATTTTTTTACTGGAATTAAACTTGACTTCTTCAAAAATTCCTTTATGATTTTTTTTAATTCGTGTCTGAATTCTTTCTGAAATTTCTCCAGGATTTCTTCAGAATTACCTCCAAGAACTTTTACAGTATATTAAGGTTTTCTCAAGAAAATTTTATCAAGGGATTTCTTTAAAAGTTGTTCCATGGATTTTTTCTTCAAAAAAAATCCTCTACCATTGAAACAATCCTGCGCAAATTACTCCAAAAGTTCCTCCATAAATTCCTCGAGAAATTCCTTCAGGAATTCCAGCAGAATACCCTACAAAGGTTCTTTTTGGAGATGTTCCTGCAGTTCCGTCAGAAACATTTCCTGGAATTCCTTCAAAGACCTCTCCAGAGATTTTTCAGTAGATCTTCCAGAAATCGCACAAAATTTTTCTGGAGAAATTCTTAAGGATTTTCATAACCCCCTCATCTGAATCCCTGAACAGAAGATTCCTGTGGAGAATCTTTAAATAATCCTGAAAAATTTCTGAAGCAATTTCTGAAGAAGTTCCTGGAGATACCTCAGCAGTAATACTTTGTAGAATTTCTTGTACAATTTCTCAAGATATGAGTTTTATTTTTTAATTTTGATTTTTGTGTATTTTACTTTATTGCTATTTCCACCCTTCAAAGATATGTGTGAAAAGTACGCTGGTTTTTTTAAACCATAATCCTGAATGAATTCTTAATGGAATCACTGAGTACATATTTTAAGGAAAATATTTTTTATGGAAACTCTAAAGAAATTCTAGGAAGAACTGAAGAATACTCTGCACCACTCCTAGTGTTATTTCATGAAAAAATCATGTAGAAGTTTGAACAAATTCCTGGGGAAAAAGAGGGCATCCTTATAGAGAAATTCCTGCAAGAAACTCTGAGAGAATTTGCGAAGAAATTTTCTGGCACCAAAGCGATTGTATTTATTTGGATATTTTTTTAGAACCTTTTGTGGCGTATCCAGTGTTATTTTTGCATTTATTTGTTTCAATTTTCTTGAACCGTTTTTGTTATTCTAGTTGAACAAACATTTAGTTAGGAGGGGCAAAGGCCCCACTTTGGTTAATCGGTGAAGAATTAAAAAAAAAAAACATCAGCTCGGCCACTTTATCCCCACTTTACACTACGGTCCGACGCCAGAGGATATGGGGGACCAGGAAAGTGAGCCGATTGCAATAGCACGCACGCATAGCACTTGCATAATAATATCATCATTGTTGTGTCACATAAAAGGTCGCCTCTAAGTGTGTCCCACACAATAGCATCGGATGGCCGCTTTAAAATCGTGACAATCGGTTAATTATTAACACGCGTACAGAGTGAGGGAAAGTGGTTCAAAATTCACTGCGGAACTAATGGCATAAAATAAGCCCTCGTAAAAGTAATTCACATTCTACTTTGACAGCTGGCTCGAATGTTTCCTTGGTTTATTTGTTACCATCTATGTATTACAATGACTGGCATGACTTGTTTGATGTTGTTACTGTGCAATCCTGTCCGACGTTTCGGTCATATTAAAGACCTTCTTCAGGAACTCAGTTATTGCAAATTCCTGCAATCCCCGTGGAAGACCCCATACGTGACCAAAACGTCGGATAGGATTGAAGACGTTAGTCCTGTTCAACGACGTAGGTTGAACTTGCTCGAAGTTACTGCATCCAACTCTTATCCATTTGTCAACAAACGGGAAAGAGCGGAATGGAGCAGGTTCGAGCAAGTTCAACCTACGTCGTTGAACCAGTGTTTGGACGAAAAAGTGATCAGTGAACCGATCGGCAGTTTTTCTTCCCTTCTGTTGGTTCTGTTTCAATTACCAAGCGGTGTATGTTCTCTCGTCGAGTCGCATGGTTCACGAAGGAACACAAAGAGGATACTCCGATATAAACAAGCTGCGGCGATGAGCGGGCATCGCTAAGTGTAACACTTACCGATGATCGCTCATCGTTGGCTTGGGGCAACTGTGAATAATCGTTATTTTCATTAGTATGTAATGCGTTTTCGCTTTAAAAACGTGAAATACTATTTAATTTAACTGTATTCATGACGTTGCAGGATGTGTAGTCACAATAAAAAAAGAATTATGGCAATAAAATATTCTTACCGAATGCATCGCTTTCATTAGCGTCATCGAGCATCTTCTCTCTTGATTACGCTCTCGTATCGAACCGGGCAAGAGAATGAACAGCATTTCGGGGAGCGTTCCCGAGCATGTTGGTTCATGAAATGTTACAATCGCGAATGTATCACTTGCTGAGCATGGACCATTCAGTGGTTAGCGATAAAAATCCACACACTGCGTTGAACAGAACAATTACTTATCAGCCATTTCCACGGTATTGGTAAATAATTGAAATATTTGAATGTTTATCAGTCGAAATCTGTAAAGTTCCAAGAAAAGGCATTTTGAACCAATTTCTTCAACCTACAGCTTTTCACATGATACTAATTTTGCTTTTCCACCTGCCACCGAGTTTTCCAGGCAATTTATTTTTCATTTTTATCACTCAATTTGCATCTAATGCTGACCACTGCTACACAGTGGTCCAAAACATTCGATTCTTGAAAGATATGGAAATTAATGGAAAATGAAGATACAATTTTATATTTTTAGATAAAGAAACCAATTTGATGAGAGATCTTTTGTGGAATAAACACAATTTTCGGAACAGACAAAATTTTCACTTAAAAAAGGTTCTTTAAACTGTTTCTTTTCGTGCAATACATAAAAAAAATGCTGTTTTGTTAATTTGAGTAGAAACTGTTTCAGTTGGAGCTACTGTGTCCCACAGTGAGGACAATGCCCACAAGGACCACGAGAGGAGGTAAAGCCAGGTGAGTACATAAATAAAATAGCTGTTAGTTTTAGATCCTCACATCCCGACTAAGGACCAACGGACAGGGGGCAAGTTTTCCGACGACAGCAGCGGTTTGGTGGAATAGGAAGGATTTAATTACAGCTTATGCGTGCTTGTACTGTTGCAAAATTACTTGTTTCCAGGATGCATGTATGAC
Source organism: Aedes albopictus (assembly GCF_035046485.1). Lineage (NCBI taxonomy): Eukaryota > Metazoa > Arthropoda > Insecta > Diptera > Culicidae > Aedes > Aedes albopictus. Next base: position 473,214,421 of record NC_085137.1, on the reverse strand, counting down.
ATAAGTCCGGTAGCGATTGGGACTCCCCCTCAAATGCAATGCAATGCAATGGGTTTCGATGCACAGTCAGTCACGTGAAAACGATGTTTACTCGCCTCTGGAAAGTGGACGGTAGTGTAAAATAAAAATAAACAATAAACGTTGTAGCCACTGTACAACATATTATTGTGAGCTGACATGCTTTTTATCTAATTTTGATGGAGCTTTACGATAATAGTACTGTTTAAGCTGTATTGTATTCCAGCGAGAATAAGAGTATCCCCAGGAAATCCAGAAAAAATATCTAAAATATCTTTGGTCATATATTTAATTTGTCAGAAGAATATTTAGTTGAATTTTTGTTTATTTTTGTTCCATATGCATTAGCTACGTTTTACAATAAGGAACTTTCAAACATCGAAAGGACGGATCTCGTCATCCAAACAACACACAGAGCATAAAAAGCTACTTATTTCTTGCATATAGTCAGCTTGTTTCAAATTTGAAGAAATACGCAACACTACACATTTTTGAAATTTTGACCTACTGCGAAATTTTCACAGTTTTATTTTGGAACCCTCTGTCGGTAAAGTTTTTTTTATGGGTTTGCTTTTTGAACTAATATTTAAGATATCTCCTGTCACATTTTTGGTGAAAAAAAGTCTAACAGATTATCCTGGTAAGATTGCCTTGGAATTAAAAAAATTGAGCAAGAAATTGTAGAGAAATTTTGTACTAAAACTGTAACAATAAGGCAAAAATAGATGCATTTCATATCTATTTTTTTTTTGTTTTTTTTTATCTATTTTTATTAACGGAGTTATATTAGCAGTTTACATACCCACTTGGAAGACCATTCTGATTTTTTTTTCTTGGTGGGAAAACCGTTCTTGAAGGAAATTTTGAAAAAATAGCATTTTATAAAATAATCTATATAAAAATGTAATGGTGTTTGTATGTCACGAATAGGTTCGGGAACGGGTCAACAGATCGACATGATTCTTTCACTGTTGCATTCCGCCAGGGCTCCGACGTGTTCGTACGAAAAAATAATGAGGAAAAGTGATCAAGAAGGCAAGAAAAACAGTAAAATCTGAAGATCCATTTTGAGGGACATTTCTTCATGGAACCGGATGGTAAAAAACAGAGTAGGCAGGCAGGACGACGTTTGCCGGGACATCTAGTTTACAATAAATTACCAGGGTGAACAAGTGTGTTTGCAGTTCAAATCAATTGCTATATAAAGATACTTTCTGGATCACACGCACCAATAAGGCTGATACAAATTTAAATTTGACTATTTGGTCGGCGTTAAGTCAGAGAGGACCATGTGTCTTTTACCTAATTTCTAGAAAAACGACTTTAAAGTTTGCAACTCTATTAAGTTTTGAGATTTTCAACAAATGTTCTTGAATTTTTGCCATAAATATTAATAACTATTCATCAAAGCATCGCTCTGTATTGATCGCGAAAAAACGTAAAAAAAATCTTGAAACCGAGAAATTGCTAAGTAATTGATTGTACTTAGTCCACTCTGACTGAACGATTTTTGGAAAATCTACAACCAACTACAGTTCACACTCAAGTTTTTACATATTTGGTGAAAAAATAATGCACAAGTAGGACAACAGTTAATAGGAGTGGTGTATAATGTGAGCAGGAAGTTTTAATTTTGATGTTTCTGTTATTACACTGTTGATTACCATTTTCAATTTTTATGTTCAGTCAGAGTGGACCAAGCACAACAGTTCAATATCACATGAAGGATAGTCAATTGATGAGCTATCTGAGAATTCTTAACTTGAACATTTAATAGCTAACAACTTTTAAACGTATTCTCATAGTTCGGTAGGTTTCTGAAATATTACACAGTTACATAGTTACACAGTTCATAATAATTTTTTTCAGAGGACTGGTGTTTTTCAATAATTCGTTCAGACAGAGTGAACCAAGAACACAACTCTTAAATAACCGGTTAAATCAATTTTTTCATGAAACGGGTATTAGCACATTTCAATATGATGCCCAACAGCTACTCGACAAACTTATTTTCATTTGGAAAAAAATACGAAAAATAGGGTAATTTCAACTATTTTTCATAGAGACACATGGTCCACTCTGTCTGCACGCAAAATGCCACAATATGCTTCAACACAATGATCTGTAAAATACGATACTGACCATAATAAAATGGATTTTCACGTGCATTCTTGATCAATAATCATCAGAAAATGCGTTATGGAGTCATACAATTTGGAAACGTATTATATTTTGATGATAAACTATTATGATTATTGGATTTTAACCAATACATATTTTTTCAATTCTCTTAACATCAAGCGTTTGGTCCACTCTGACTGAACTATATAATCGATTTTCGCAGTTCAATCAAAAGAAAATTGTGCTATAACTCTCGTTAATCGGGTGAATGTTCCAAGTAGCTAAAGTAATTCTTAATCAAATGCCTTAAAAATATAATTTTCGTAAATTTTGTTACTTGGTCCTCTCTGACTTAACGCCGACCATTTGTCTCTTCAATAATTTTTGGCTGGATTCTGCATTTTGAGGGGGCAGATAAAAAAAAAATATCAAAATTTCGGGTCTTGCTCAAAATTCTTTAACAAATCCGATGAGTTTGTAATATTTTTTAAATTAAATGCTTTATTATTTTTGTCCTCCCCCCTCGACCAACCAAAGAGTGGTGGGACAAACAAAGAAATAAATATTTGTAACGCCCTAAATAAAAAAAATGCATCCTTGTATGAATTAAACAAATCATAATTATTAAATTCCCTCCAGGAAATCCTCTACAAATTCCGAAGAAATCTATCAGATTTGTGTTATCTCCTTCATTCGATCATTTTCACTAGTTTCCCCAAGCCGAAATTTCCTAAAAAAGCCTAAAAATATAAAAAAAACAGGTCAAACTCACTGCCGGGCTTATTCGTCTTTTTTCGGCTTTTTTTTTTAATTTTTCAGCTTGACAAAACTAACTCCAAATTTCTTGAATTTTCTGATAAAATATAAAACCAGGGCACCCCTTTGCTCTGAAGACCATGAAAACGTGAAAAAACTAAAATAATTGCAAACTAAAATTCCATAAAAGCTATTGAAATGAAGTTTTCATTAATTTTAACAAACTAAAAAATAGAATCGGTCAACAAGTTTAAAAGTTATGATTTTTTTTTAATTTTTAGTTTTTAAAAACTTTGATTTTTCCAAACTCTGGTCTTCAGTATTAAAATGAAACCAGTTACAACAAGTTTATGCTTGATTGTAGCTTATTTCCAAAAGCTGCGACCTCAACGTACAAGTATTTCATTTGAAAATTAAAAAAAAACGCCGCTACGTGAAATCGTTTGGAGATTACTGATTCTTGCAATCTTTAAAATTCTTAGATTTTAACGGTGGGCTAAAACTTAATTTGCCTGCTAGACGACACGCCTCTAGACGATACCTCCGACAAGTTTGAAAAACACTAGACCAAAAAAGGCAAAGTTTTAATTTTTTATGTTGAAATAGCTGTAAATTTATCACAAATTCTTAAGCTTTAGCTGTTGGTTGAGTAAGAAGTTGTCTAAAAAAGGTACAGAGATTTGAACGATTATTCACATGAAGTTAGAATAATTACAGTGAAGTGCTTCATTTTCTGAAAGTCATGTTCAAACTTTTATGTCTGTGGGTTCAAAGGGCAAAATAATAAAGCTTTAAATGTTCATCGTTTGTATATTGATTCAACTTAAAAGAGTTTATAAGAAACAAATGTCTCATAATAGTTTTAATTTATTCTTGTCAGTTATGCCATTGATGTTCACCATAAATATTAATTTAATATTGAAGTACTGGCTTATTTATGGAATTATTCTTAAAATAGTCTGATACCAGGGCAACCAGGAAAACGAATAAATTGTAGTTACAGGAAAGTATGAGGAACGGAAAATAGATAAGAGAAAATATAAATAAAAAGAATGTGTTGAAAGATAACAGCTCTTTAAAGGAAAAAATAATATACGCTTAATTTTGAGTATACAGAGATACACAAACTTGTACTGGTACTGGTACAATAGATACAAAAAATATAAAAAATAAACAAAACCTAAATTTTAAGTTTTGAATAAAACAAAAAAAATCAAAATTATGAATATCATAAAAATAAAAAGAGCTTGTGGGCGAACTGACTGTGTTAATTTGGATTTTTTTTTATAAACACATCAAAAAGGTTTGTGTCAAAAAAATAATAAAAAAAATAGTTACACAACACTAGTTAAAAAATATAAATTTGGTCTGTTCAGTCGTGAATGGTCAATCAGTATGCTAATCTGAATCCGAACAGCATACAAAACTCTTCAACCAACGCAACCTCTGAGTTGGAGACAAAAACATTGAGAATCAGAGGTGACGCAAACGTCTTGAAGTTGGATTTTCAAGTAATGAAAAGGTGCTTTTACTTCAAGTTCCATAACTACCTTAATTTTCAATCTTTTTGCTTGAAACTCTTACAAATTGATTTATGTATAAACTTGGATAGCTCTTTCTTAAAGTCACGAAAAATATTGGCATTTTTCGTTTTTGTTTTTTCTTTCTTTTTACTAAAATTTTCGACTTTGGGATTCGATAAATTTTCATCTGCTTGGCCAATTTAAATTACTCAAGCGTGCTATTGTAGATATTTTGTTGCATAAAAAATTAGAATGTTGGCTAAATTTTGACTGTTTTCATGCATTGTTTTGGTTTTAAAATGAAAAAAAAAAATAATAATACGAAAGCCTAGGGATCTCCAGCAAGCCTAGTGATTAAGGCAATGGAACGCCAATCCGGAAACGGCGAGTTCGATTCCCGTTCCGGTCGGGAAAATTTTCTTCACTCACTGGGTAAAGAGTATTATTGTGCTTGCCTCACAATATACAAATTCATGCAATGGCAGGCAAAGAATGACCTTCAATAAATAACTGTGGAAATGCTCAAAGAACAGTAAGTTGTAGAATGGCAGGCCAAGTTCCAGTGGGGACGTAGAAGAAGAAGAATACGAAAGCCTAAACTTCATTTTTTTCAATCAAAATCCAAAATATGTTCTAAGACATGTTTTGGCAGTTTTTGGTGAAAAAATCTGAAAAATGAATAATTTGACAAATAGTTTATTCAGGACATTTTAACAACAAAAGTGACAAAAGCGCGTTAAAAGATTGGAAAATGGTCAAACGGTTAATAATTTGGGGCCCTAAAGTTGAACTTTGTAGTAAAAAAATAAAAAATAGAAAAAATATTTAAAACTCAATTTCTGTATGATTTTGAAAAAAAATGTGTTTACAAGTATATTCAAAAATCTATTTGAATAAGTTCTTGCAAAAAAAAAGAAAGGTTCTTGCAAAAAAAGAATGGCCAGTTGGATCAACCTGTGGTCTGAGCTTGATTCAAGCACAAAAAAGATAGAAAATTGAGAAGGTTATGATATTTAAAGTGAAATCATCTTTTTTTTCATTCGGAAATTGAATTTATGCTCTTCTAGACTTCGAGTCCAGAAAATTCTCATTGTATTTATACAGAAAATAGAAGGTTAAGGGGATCTTAAACTGAGTGTGAATGCAGATTTGACTTATATTTGCAACAGTATCGCCTCGTCTAGGGTGGCACACACTTATATGAAAAACATAAAAAAAAAATAAAAAATGTTAAGTTTTACTTCCTTAATCAGTTGTTTTAGACTTCGAGAAGTTACGTTCAAATTTTGAACAAAATCAATTAGGTCTAATGGGGTCCTCAACAAGCTCTAAGTTTATATGGGAAAACTTGGCTTTTTTCCAAACTATTTATTTCTCCAATTTATATTTTTCAAAAAAATATAAAACAAGCAAAGCAAAATTATTGGGATTTTTTACATAAAAAATAGATTCTACGTACAAGTTCCAATGAAAAATTCACATTTTTTTTAAACCATACTTGAGTTACATAAAATTCAATAAAAAAAAATTAATAAATTAATTGGACCTTGTTAAATGTTATTCGAGAGGGTCTTAAAATCAAGTAAAAAAGTTGCGTAGCTTCGAGAAAAATCTCGTCAAAATAGTCATGCAAAATAAAATCGCGTAAAGAAGTCGTGTAAAAACAAAATTGAGAGTATCTGAGAAATAGTTATTTTTTTATAAAATCTGTAAAAAAAATAACATTATATCAAATAACATTTTACAAAGTTTCATAAATGAGGGGCCAAGATGCAAAGGGATGTAAGTGACCATTATGTCGATTTTAGGCCGAGCATATAAAAAAAATCTTCAAATTTCAAACCTTCAGAAACTTTTTCAAGATTATTTTAATTAATCTTCAATAAATCAGAAATAATTGGGCAAATTGTGAAACTCCATACATTTTGTATGAAACTGGTAAAAAACTTCAAACCTCATTTACTCAAAAGTTAATTTTTGTCACTCACACCCGTTTGCTTCTAACGTTATCAAATGATATCGATTTTTTTTTAATTTCCTGTTGCTTAAGAATATTTGGATGAAGGAATAACAATTATGTCTATTTTTTCCATTGTTCTCTTTTGCGTGTTTTAAAAATCCATGGGAAGGTTTTTTTTCTATATTTAAGTGGCATTTGGCCGAGGCTAGTTCGCCAGGACAATGGAAAGTGAAAATTCTAGAGAAAATAGAAGTATTGGAATCAACTTGAACTTCTCGGCAAACTGATGTTGAAAGTTACCTTGCTACAGAAAAAGTCTAAGAGTCATGTTTTTGGAAATTTGAAATTATATGACATCTAACATAGATTCGCGATGAATATTACACTTAAATAGTGTATTATATTCCTAAAAGTCCTTCAGTCAATCGATATATTCGAAGCTATATTTCTGCAGAAAAATAATAGGATTGTATGCACTCTTTTCAAAAGCTAGGTGATGAAAAATGCTTGTATGTCGATGCTAAAGTAAATGACTCATAATATCCAACGCATGAACAAAACCCAATTCAAATTAAAAAAAAAACGGGCTGGAAATGCTGAAAAATAACTACGGGAGACAAGGCAATCAGCAGTAATTGCAGCTCTGTATGTTTTAAGGTGACGAGATCCGTGGCATACGGTATTGCCAAAGTAGCCATAGTGCAGAGCGTTAATGATTAATCATAAATTTAATCATGATTAATGATTAATGATTAAGATTAATCAAAATCATTAATCATAATCACAAAAAAAATCTCATTTAATCATTAATCATTAATCTTAATCACACTGTTTTTGCAATCTAATTATTAATCAATAATCATAATCATAAGAAAAAATATGAATCAATTATTAATCATTCATCACCAAAAATGATTCATCATATAAAATATATGATCCAATTTAAATTGGTTCAAATGCTGTTCTAAATGATATAATTTATGATTCTTTTTAAAAATCTCCCGGACAGAGTTACCTTTTACTTTTGAAACATTAAAATCATGTTAAACAATACATATATTTTAATCATTTCCAGTTTTTTTGAAATTGATTAATCATGGTTAATCATGATTTTTAATCAATGAGCCATTTTTAATCATTAATCATAATCAATAATCACAGATAAAATCAATTTCAATCATCAATCATAATCTTTAATCATCCTAAAAATCAAAATAATCAGTAATCATAATCAATAATCACCAAAATTGGAATTTTAATCATCAATGATTAATCATGATTAAAATTTTTGTTAATCATGAACGCTCTGCCATAGTGACATCCTTTTTTGTATTCACTTATAATAATGTGTCCTTTAACCCTCCTTAAGCATTAGGGTCATTTTTTACCCAAAACGTTCACTACGCCAGCGTGTTGTTCCCAATGTGATGCAATAGGAAGCTTAAGTACATCATCGGAAAACTCGCACCCATCCGTATTGATATCCCCATTAATTCAACTTTATTTCATTTACGCGCATTTCCGTTATCATCTGATGCTCCCCGAACTGAAAAAAAGTCCTTATACAAAAAAAACAATAATAATATTTGGCTTTCAACCGACCCGCCGTTTATTACCCTCACATAACCTGACTCTTCACTCTCACTCGCTCTTCCACACAGTCAACTATCTCAACTTCGACTTTGATTTGTGACCGGGCGTCCCCTCCCCTTTTCGCCACTTACTGCGCACTTTTTCTTCTTCTTCTTCTTCAGTTTTTTTTTTTCTTTTTTTCCCCGTCAGGGGTGGCTCATTTTATCACTTTTCGCTGTCACCACCACCCGATTTTTTTTTCTTTTTGGGCTGGTGGTGAATCGTACGACACGATGGGGTTGTGTTGTTTGTTGTGGTTTATTGGTCAACTGGCTGAGTGGGGGTTGTATGTGGTATGATGATGTGACCCAGCTGAGTGAGTGCGAATCACGCGCCGATGTATTGGAGATATTGTTCGAAAAAAAATCTGAGATTTTTTTTAACAATTTCAACTGTGACTCACTTGTGAGCTGAACCGCCGATGTTCACACGCATTTTATTTGCTTTTCGTGTTTTTCCGTTTTTATTTTACAACTTTATTTATTGTATTTACACTGATCCGAATGGACACTTTATTTGATGACATTTCTCGCACAAATTGACATTTTTAGGGTTGCACTTTCACTTGTCCCGTTTCGGATTCGATTGGTTGGTTCTGTTTATAGCCCCGCTTGAGGTACGTGAGAACACATGTTCCAGCTGAGGAACTCCATTCCATTTTTTTTCCTTTGTCGTTTATGATTTCATTCTGAAATGGGGATTCTTCGAAGGCCTTAAAATCCGATGTTTATCGGGATTTGATTTTCTTCCGACCGAGTTGGTCAACTCAGACACATACATTCAAATTTTCCCGTTCGTTGATATGATGGCACTAGCTTTCCGTTGCCATTTCTTCTGACTTCTGGGAGATATGAAGATATGGATTCGAATTTGTGAGGGTTGTAAAAAACTGAATCGAAAAATCGGAGACTCACAATCCGAATCAACTCAGTTTACGACGTTTTGGCTAACTCCATACAATTGATCCCGTCTGGCCGATACCACAGAGGGGTACGAGTGCATCCAAACAAACTTCGATCTTTCCCTAAACAGTTATTAATTTATTGCTGATTGCAAAACAAACCCGATTTGAAAGTGGTTCCATTTTTTTTTTCTACTCTCGATTGGATTATCATCAAGTCGCGACGACGCCGGACGACAACCGCGCGAAAGCTGTCACCGAGGAAGGAGCCACCAGGCGAACTGATTGTCCACGTCCATTCGGCAGTCCATTCATACATAGACGGGAAAATTGCCCACCTCGAATGCTGAATTCTTATTCATCTTCTTATTTTTCTCATTGTTTTAATATTACATCCCAATTAGCATACATTTTTTGAAAAAATCATTATCAGATGTAAAAATGTTTTTACACAAAGAAAACTTGCATATGATTGAATCGAGTTTGAACCTAGCCTCCTTGGGCATAGCGTTGTCACGCTTCCCATCTGAGCCGAAAAAGAGCCCCTCGAAAGCTAAGTTACTTAAGCCTTTATCACTGTTACGCTCCCTCCGCGGCACCTAGAGGAGAGGCGCACGCTTTATCTAAATTATCTAAAGAAACCGGCCAAATCCAGGCGTCTGTTTATCCATATCCCCTCGTTCCTCCTTCCACCCCCGCGAAAAATAAAGAGTGGGTATGCTCTATTATACGTGCTAGGTAATTGTTTGTGGATGGACGACGACAACGACGACGATGACGACGGTGGCTACGGTAATGATGGTGGCAGTTGTTTCAAGTCTGAAATCGCACGATTAGTCACTACCCGGGTAGAGGTGAAATACTGACGATCAAAACGTGATATTGGTTTGATTGATATAAGAGATAAAAGATCTGAAAATAATATCTGAAGAATGTTCCAATATTAAAATTTGATATTTTAAGATCAAACGAATAGCTCGCTGCTATTGGTCAGATCTTACAAAATCTTAATTTGATATGATGATGATGGTCCAGGAGTAAATTTTTGATTTTATTTTTAGATCTTTTATCTCTTATGTCAATCAAACCCATATCACCTTTCGCTCTCCATTTCAAAATATGCTATTATTGAGCTCTTTTTCTCTACTCTGGTATCGGCCGAAAGGTGTGAGCACAGGCACGTGAAGATGCACCTAATGAAATGATTCGGTGAGCTTAGAGTTTAAGTAGTAGGTAATTCGCTCCAAACAAAACAATTCGTAAATCGTCAACATATTCCTTAGACTAGGGAATCCAATATATTTAACAATCAACATCAACAATCATTGGTCATTTCATCAATCCTGTTTTGATATTATTTCTTAGTTCAGGTATTCATATAAACACATTTTGATTACATTACAAAAACTTCTTCTCGATGCAGAGATGCAGAAGTATACTTAGCGGCTAGTTGCGACAAATATAGCATTAACATTCCAACCCTTCCTCGATGATTTTGACGACGTGGCCGATGCCGTTTTTTGTTTTAGCTTATGCATCTATGATTACATGTTGAGAATAGTAAGTTAATGATCTAGCTTATTTCACGGTTTTGAGCAGTAACCGTGAAAATTCAAAGAAATTTGTCAAAAAAAGTCACAGCATTTGTTATTTTACAAACTCTGTTAGGCTTTCCACATTTTAGAATCTCGAAGCAAATTTACTAGAGTAAATATCGACTCACTCAAAGTGCAAATTTTCGGTAATACCAATCCGTGTGGTCAATTATGATTTTCAGATAACTCAACGTACATATGTTCATTTTCATTTATTTAGTGTTACATCAAATTCAAGATAAAACTGAATCAACAATATTTGTCCATAATACACGGTTCGTGGCTGCCGCTCTCCATCCTCGGTCGCGCCCAATGCTCGCCAAGTCACGCTTCACCTGGTCCGCCCATCGTGCTCTCTGCGCTCCACGCCTTCTTGTGCCAACCGGATCAGTTGCAAACACCAGCTTTGCAGGGTTGTTGTCCGGCATTCTTGCAACATGCCCTGCCCACCGTATCCTTCCGGCTTTGGCCACCTTCTGGATGCTGGGTTCGCCGTTAGGTGCATCGAGCTCGTGATTCATCCTTCTCCGCCACACACTATTCTCCTGCACACCGCCGAAGATCGTCCTTAGCACGCGTCGCTCGAAAACTCCGAGTGCTTGCAGGTCCTCCTCGAGCATGGTCCATGTCTCGTGCCCGTAGAGGATCACCGGTCTTATTAGCGTTTTGTATATGGTGCATTCGGTGCGTGGGTGAATGTTTTTCGACCGCAGTTTCTTCTGGAGCCCGTAGTAGGCCCGACTTCCGCTGATGATGCGCCTCCGAATTTCACGGCTCACGTTGTTGTCAGCCGTCCGAGGTAGACGAATTCCTCCACCACCTCGAAAGTACCCCAGTCTATCGTAACATTACTACCCAGACGGATCCGGTCGTTTTCGGTTCCGCCTACCAGCATGTATTTTCTTTTTGAGGCATTCACCACCAGTCCGACTGTCACGCACGGGGCCCGAAGAACACCGGGCCTAGCCTATCCCAGAGAACACTACGTAACCCGGTGTTACGCCGCGAAGGAAGCTCTTCGGTGTGACACGCCCTTGATGTAAGTGGTCAGTGAGATTGCGATTTCCAACAACAGACTTGGCTGGTTGTTGTGAATCTAGCTCTAAGTCGAATTAGCCTTGGGAAGGGCCTAGTACCGCGTTAGTTTAGGGGGGCGGTCTATGTTCCGTCTTCAGAACCTTATAGAATCAAAAGTCGTTGCGAGGTGTTCGTAAATTTCGGATTAAGGAACAACTGCACCGTGGCGTTTCCAAACCAAAACTTCTGTATTTCCAGCGGCGCAGGCCGCTTTTATAGGGCATGTGGGTCTGGCTACCCACACTTACTTCTAAAGACAAAAAGAGAAGCCAGAATTCTTATTATCTAACTTAAAAATAATATTTTCCCTCCCGCACTATCTGACTTCCATAAGTACGGTCGAATTTTACGACTTTCCACACCCAGAGCCTGATCGAGTCATACCCGATAGATGTAGGCCGGTTCTAAATAATCAACCTACGGTGCATCGATCCTAGCGCTATCAGACCTCCCTCACCACAAGACGGTTGCGCATTCTGTTCCCAAGTCTTTTTTGGGAATTTTATTACCCTGCCGGCGGTCGTCCCTTTGGCCCTTTTCTGATTATCGCTGCCGGTTCCGTGGAACCTAAGCAAGACGAGGCTGGTGGATTGTTTCAATATTGATCAGCTACCTACTGGTAAGCTGACTTGCCACCTAAAGGGGACGCATCTCCGCCTACTGACAAAGGATAATTATCGCCGCAATTTACGACCTTTCTATTTATGCTCATTTCTCTTGCGCTTAGCCGCCGGGTGCTTCCATACTATCCCTTGCGCATTGATCGGTGCAACCGTTCAGGCTGTGTAAGTGCATCAGGATTCTTGACACGATCCGATAGGCAACCAGCGTTCATCTATTTGTGTTATTTTTGTTCTATTCTTTCTTCCTACCGCGCGCGGGTGTCGCTCTGTCGAGGGTGGCGTACTTACGGTGTCAAATAGCTAGCTCGGGAAATGCTTGAGATGGGACCTTTTCCTGCCTTCTTTGCTTCCACAGATTCGGGTTTGATGTCAATGCACTTGCTACCGTTGCCCATATGTTGGGTCGGGTTTGTTTGTTTTTTTCCTTTTCCCTTTTCGGGCGTGTCGACCTAGGTTACTGACCGACGGAAGGTTGATCAGTAATTATTGCTAATTTTTGATTGCGACCTTTGCTGCTTCGCGTTTCAGGCGGGTGTACAGCTCTGCCACCGTTCCAAATGTTCTGGCAATAATGTCCATGTCGTCCGCAAAGCACACAAATTGTCCGGATTTTGTGAAAATCGTTCCCGGCTGTTGAGCCCGGCTCGTCGCATCACACCTTCCAGAGCGATGTTGAAGAGAAGGTATGAGAGTCCATCACCTTGTCGCAGTCCTCGGCGAGATTCGAATGAACTAGATAGTTCACCCGAAACCCTTACGCAGTTTTGCACACCGTCCATCGTTGCTTTAATCAGTCTAGTCAGCTTCCCAGGAAAGCCGTTTTCGTCCATGATTCTCCATAACTCTGCGCGGTCGATACTGTCGTATGCCGCTTTGAAGTCGATGAACAGGTGATGCGTTGGGACCTGATATTCACGGCATTTCTGGAGGATTTGCCGTACGGTAAAGATCTGGTCCGTTGTCGACCGGCCGTCGATGAAGCTGGCTTGATAACTTCCCATGAACTCATTTGTTTTAGGTGACAGACGACGGAAGATGATCTGGGATAGCACTTTGTAGGCAGCATTCAAAATAGTGATCGCCCTGAAGTTCTCACATTCCAAATGGTCACCTTTCTTGTGAATGGGGCAGATTACCCCTTCCTTCCACTCCTCCGGTAGCTGTTCGGTTTCCCAGATCCTGACTATCAGCCGATGCAGATAGGTGGCCAACTTTGCTGAGCCCATCTTGATGAGTTCAGCTGCGATACCATCCTTACCAGCTGCTTTGTTGGTTCTGAGCTGGTGAATGGCATCCTTAACTTCCCTCAGCGTGGGAGTTGGTTCATTTCCGGCCTCCGCTGCACTGGCGTCGTCGTTTCCTCCGTTGCCGTGGGCTCCCGTGCCTACGTTCTCCACGCCGTTCAGGTGCTGATCGAAGTGCTGCTTCCACCTTTCGATCACCTCACGTCCGTCCGTCAAAAGGCCTCCGTCTTTATCCCTGCATATTTCGGCTCGCGGCACGAAGCTGTTGCGGGATGCGTTGAGCTTCTGATAGAACTTCCGTGTTTCTTGGGAACGGCACAGCAGTTCCATTTCTTCACACTCCGCTTCTTCCAGGCGGCACTTTTTCTCCCGAAAGAAGCGGGTCTGCTGTTTCCGCTTCTGTTTATAACGTTCCACGTTCTGGCGAGTCCCTTGCTGCAGCATTACCGCCCTCGCTGCAATCTTCTCCTCCAAAACCGTTCTGCACTCTTCGTCGAACCATTCGTTCCGTCGATTCCGTGCCACGTGTCCGATGGTGCTCTCTGCTGCGCCGTTGATGGCTGCTTTCACTGTACTCCAGCAGTCCTCTAGAGGGGCCTCATCGAGCTCGCCCTCGTCTGGCAACGCAGCTTCGAGATTCTGCGCGTATGCTGAGGCGACATCCGATTGCTTCAGTTGCTCTAGGTTGTACCGTGGCGGTCGCCGGTATCGTACATTGTCGAAGACGGAGAGTTTTGGGCGCAGTTTGACCATAGTGGTCGGAGTCGATGTTGGCGCCACGATAGGTCCTGACGTCGATAATGTCGGAGAAGTGCCGTCCGTCAATCAGAACGTGGTCGATTTGAGATTCCGTCTGCTGTGGTGATCTCCAAGTGTAACGATAAGAGAGGCTGTGTTGGAAAAAGGTGCTACGTATGGCCATATTTTTGGAGGCGGCGAAATCAATGAGTCGTAGGCCGTTTTCGTTCGTCTGCTGGTGGGCGCTGAACTTACCAATTGTCGGTCTGAATTCCTCCTCCTGGCCTACCTGAGCGTTCAAATCACCTATGATGATCTTGACGTCGTGGCTTGGGCAGCGATCGTACTCGCGTTCGAGCTGCGCGTAAAATGCGTCCTTGTCATCATCAGTACTTCCGGAGTGTGGGCTGTGCACGTTTATTATGCTGATGTTGAAGAATCGGCCTTTGATCCTCAACCTTCACATTCTTTCGTCGATCGGCCACCAACCGATCACGCGCCTCTGCATATCACCCATCACGATGAAAGCTGTTCCCAGCTCGCGTGTATTAACGCAGCTCTGGTAGATGGTATGATAACCTTTAAACGTTCGCACCATGGATCCTGTCCAACACACCTCCTGCAGCGCTACGATGCCGAACCCGCGGTCCTTCAGTAGATCGGCGAGTATGCGGGTGCTCCCAATGAAGTTGAGAGATCGGCAGTTCCACGTGGCTTTAGGACAGAAGGTCGAAGGACAAATGGTCGAAGGACAAAAGGTCGAAGGACAAAAGGTCGAATGGACAGAAGGTCGAAGGGACAAAAGGTCGAATGGACAAAAGGTCGAATGGACAAAAGGTCGAAGGGACAAAAGGTCGAAGGGACAAAAGGTCGAAGGGACAAAAGGTCGAAGGGACAAAAGGTCGAAGGGACAAAAGGTCGAAGGGACAAAAGGTCGAAGAGACAAACGGTCGAAGGGACAAAAGGTCGAATGTGACAAAAGGTCGAATGGGACAAAAGGTTGAATGGACAAAAGGTCGAATGAACAAAAACATAAGTAGACCAAGTTACCAGCTGGAGTGTGACTTATAAGAATAAATAGTTCATGTTGTTGCTCATTGAGAGAAACGTTATGGTGCTGTTATAGTAATCATATATATTTCAGCCACAGACATTTCTATAGGAAATTTTTCCTTCTTTTGTTTATAGGCTATTCTTTCAAGTTGTGTTGATGTAGTATTTAATGGCAATTTAGTTTGATGTTTTGTTCAGGAATTTTTCCTTCTTAAATTTATAGGCTGTTCTTTTAAGTTTTGTTACTGAATTTATTATCGACTATTTAGGTACTTATAATTCAATCAGAAATTTTGCCTTCTTTAATTCAATAGCTGTTCTTCCTATCTATACTGCAGAAACAATAACTACTTGTGATTAGTGATCATCCCCTCTTGGATTTATAGGTAGTTCCGACGAATTACACTGTATAAGTACAAATAATTTCTTAGAATTTCGACTGTTGATGATTATGTAGGGAGTTATGGCGTTCAGTCTTTGCAAGAATAACTCAAAAACGGATTTTTAAGCTTTCATAAGTTATTCCTCCAAAGATTGAAAGCCATACCTCACAAAAGTAAATAATTTCGTTTTGTTTGCTCATATAGTACCCAGAGATTTGTTCTTCTCTAATTAATAGATTGTTTAACTTTTTTAAATCGCTGTAATGATTGGAATTTCAAATGACAATATTTCAATATATTATTCATCCTTCTTCTACCCATAGGCTATTCTTTCAAGGAGTACTATTTTCCACATTTAACTTTCATGAATAACATTACTTTATATCCTTCTATTGGCTTCTACTTTCTATCATTCTAGGCATCTATTTCGGATTGCAATGCGGTAGTAAATAGCTGCATATAAGCTAATTGTCGTTTTTTTCTGTCAAATACTGAGAACTTTATCATGTCTTCCAAATTGTCTACTGTCAATTATACCTTTTGTTCTATTCGACCTTTTGTCCATTCGACCTTTTGTCCATTCGACCTTTTGTCCATTCGACCTTTTGTCCATTCGACCTTTTGTCCATTCGACCTTCTGTCCCATTCGACCTTTTGTCCATTCGACCTTTTGTCCCTTCGACCTTTTGTCCTTTCGACCTTTTGTCCTTCGACCTTTTGTCCTTCGACCTTATGTCTTTCGACCTTTTGTCATAGATTCTTCTGTTGCTGATTTTCCGTTACAATGGTTTTTTTACGGCTGGCTCGTAGGGCCTGACACCAACCCCCTACTTTCCGGAGGACCATAGTGCACAGTTGAGCTTAGAGTCCTTCCCTGGCACTCGGACGTAGATCAGTCGCCCCTAACATGGGGATCAGACGCTGTTGTGAGCCGCTCCTCCTGGAGAACAGACGCTCAGGTTTGCCGTAGCAAACCTCCCCTTCCCTGTCAGCCTACGACTCTCAACTCAAACTCTGCATGAGCAGAATTTGTCATGAGTTGACTAATTGGCATGTGTCAGAGTGGAGTGTTCCTTCGCAAACTTTGCGTATTCAGGCGTCCCTGCTCAACAAGCTTGGGAACCTGTAATAATTGATTGCGATCACATTTTATGGATAACTCGCTTCCATTGCTACTCCAAGAGAGTTTCATTATGGTTTTGTTATTACAACGCCCTTCATTGTGGTATACCATAGCTACTGCTTTGAAAGAAGCTTGTCCTCTGCGATCTGTGCGGACCGCAAGAGGTATTCCTGAATGGAACTCGGACCTGTTCAAGTTCTAAATATCTTCGGATAAACCAGTCTTTTGTATAGCTACGAATCTTTAGCTTCCACCCCGAGGATTGTAGGTATAGAATCGATTTAGTGAGCACTAAAAAGCTCTGCTTACTTCAAATCTCCTGGAGCAAATGGGGCTTTATCCTATTTTTCTCCAGAGGGATTTGAGTTTTTCAAACATGTTTTGAACTCTTGTAGTTTTCTATTTGGTATTTTCATGGCATGAAATTACTCTGTAGTTTTATCCCGAAAGGGTGCGTGCGTTGTAAAAAGAAGGAATAAGTTCCACATTTATCTGGTTACGTCGTTCTTTCTGAAATGCTCGAAACGCATTGCCGATTATCACATCTGTGATGTTCGTCTGGCTAACATGCCTGTTCATGTGAACTCACATGTCTCCCAATTTGGGATGTCCACAGTGACTTTTTTACATAAAGTTGTATACGTTTTCAAGAAAGCACTCGCTCAAACGTAGTTTTTGCTTGGGTGATTTCTTAAATAGTGAATTTGCTTTTGATGACGTGCCTTTCTATGTCATATTGAAAGTCGCATGACGTCGCAAGCTACCTCCAATGAGCTATAGGCTCTTTGTACGCTTATGCGTTTTACAATGTCCTTTTCAGGGCACTGATTAACCCCGTTGTGGTATGAGCTATGAGCTCTCGTTGCGCTTATGCGTTCATTCCCTCTTCTAGGGCACCCCTTCCTATTTCATCACCTTTCCCTTTCCCAATTCCCATCCCTTGTTCCATTCTCCCTCAGGTAAATGATGAAATAGGCTCATATGTATGGCGATGGCACAAATGTCCCAAATGGAGGATAACGTGCCTCTGGAGCCGGCCTTCTGATACCTGATACCTGATACCATAGTGCACAGTTGAGCTTAGAGTCCTTCCCTGGCACTCGGACGTAGATCAGTCGCCCCTAACATGGGGATCAGACGCTGTTGTGAGCCGCTCCTCCTGGAGAACAGACGCTCAGGTTTGCCGTAGCAAACCTCCCCTTCCCTGTCAGCCTACGACCAAAGTTACCACCGGGGTTGGTTACCCGATCTTCCCTAAGGTTGATCATAGTTTCCGATCGGTACCGCGAGGAGGTAGGGATAGGAGTTGCTGGGCAGAGGCTAGTGGATCACAATGGGATCTGAATTGCGCAGCATACCCAGCCTTTACCGTGCCGAACGTACATATGTACAGATGGGTAAATTTATTGATTAAATTGGGAAAAAATCCAGATCCCTGGTGAGATTTGAACTCACGACCCTTATTCGCTAGACAAGTGCTTTACCAACTAAGCTACCGAGCCAATTTATGACTCGGCATTTTAGTTATCAATTCTAATCTCATCATATAGATCGATGATCTTCCCCTAAACCGCAAATATAACCATTTCTGTTGTATATATGTACGACGAGCTAAAGCGATTTATTTATTGTTTGAAACTGTTTGCCTATCGTATAGGCACCGCTTTCCCAACGATGTGATATAGATCGATGAGATAAGAATTGAAGCTTATGACAACTAAAATGCCGAGTCATAAATTGGCTCGGTAGCTCAGTTGGTAAAGCACTTGTCTAGCGAATAAGGGTTGTGAGTTCAAATCTCACCTTAGCTGGGGATTTTTTCCAATTTACGTTGAGTTATTTGAAAATCATAGAGTAAATATTCCAATTTTTTCCAGAAACTTGAACAAAAACTACTGAACATCTTCCTCAAAAATGATTTTGAATCACAAAATTCTCCAAGAATATCAGCAGAAGTTTTGTTCGCGAAAATTCGCTCCCAGCAGGAAAAAAGGTCGTTCGAGAACATTCCAATTTCAAGATGTAGAACATTCGAGAACTTTTACTTTGCCCAGAGCACGTGCTTGAGCCTTCCAGAATATTCGTTTTTTCTTGGTGGTCGTAATTCTAGAATGTTCTGGAATAGTCTACAATTAGGCGCACCCAGTATAAATACAGGCGTATTGCCGAGAAGCCAATCAGTTGCAAAATAAGTGTGGACAAGTTATAAGCGTTCGCGTGGCTTGAACAACGCGAAGTGAAACAATCCAAAGTGTAAATAGTAGCAAAGAGAAAAATAAAGTGATTAGTTTAGTGAAAGTGATCCCCAGTGTTATTCCTACCATTCCGAAATTCCATTTCTCTTCTGCCGTGCTATACCCAATACCTCGTTCCAATACAGTCCAGTGCTGGTGCCTAAATTTCTTGTGTTTATTGCCGAACAAGTTTATTATAGAATTTCTTTCGCTAGTTCGCTGGATTTCTTCTAGTTTTTTTTTACTAGTACTTCTGAAACTTTTTTTTTGTATTTTCTTTAAAAATATAGTTTAACCCTCTAGAGACGGATGGATCACATTAGCTTAGCCGAGAAACCCTTACAAACGTGTTCTAGATCAGCAGGTTGCATCCAGGAAGGCGAAAATACCGTCTCCAAAGCATTAATCCTTCAGCATGCTTGAAATTCTTCAGTACATTGTACTGATTTTTTTAATTTTTTTTTTTATTTTTTTAAGAAAGTATTTTTTATTTTCTTATTTGTATTAACGAGATTTTTAGCCCTAGACTAGTTCATCTCGGGACCCACGCTTTACTTCCCTTCCGAAGGAAGAGCTAACATTTTGTGAGTATGTCGGGAGTGGGAT
This sequence comes from Aedes albopictus, assembly GCF_035046485.1. Classification (NCBI taxonomy): domain Eukaryota; kingdom Metazoa; phylum Arthropoda; class Insecta; order Diptera; family Culicidae; genus Aedes; species Aedes albopictus. The sequence goes on along the minus strand of NC_085137.1, from coordinate 473,194,834 downwards.
TCGATCCCAGGTCCTCGGCGTGATAGTCACGGGCTTTAACCATCACACCAGGTCTGCTCCTAGAAAGTATTTATATTATCATCACAATCTTCTAATTTTATTGAAAACTTCACTAAGTACGATTGAGGCAGATCCTAATGAAATTCTGGGAGAAATTCTAACAGAAAACATATAAAAAAAAAACTGTGTTTTCAACTGTATTGCTCATCAACAACCCCATTGTATGTGTTTGGGCCTTTCCATGTATTGTTTTAAACCCGTTTCACGTATTTTTTTTCCTGAAAACTAATATTCAACACCTTTAGACCGATATAAATAAATTAAAAATAGTTCAACTGTTTCAAAAGCATTTTTAATTTGTATTTTATAAAGTTCTAAAGTTTTTGAACCATTTTATCTTATATTTTTATTAATCCTTATTACGACAAAAACGGTCTGATTTTATTCGCAAATATCACGACATTCGGACGCCCACTATACCGATTTTCTGCAGAATAGCAGAGTGAAATTCAGATGATTGCTACTGGCGGGATCGTCATTGAATTTTCCATGAGTGATTAACGGGATTTTTCATTCTTTGTTCGGTAGCTTAACCCTCGAGCAGCCGCGTCTTCGACTACCTGCAACGGCACTACGTTCACACCGTGTATCACAAGCGTGCGTTTTTCATGGTGCGTGTACTCAGTACACGACGCGACCGCTCCCGGGCGAACGAATGCAAACGAAATTATTATAAAGTTCTTTTTGAAGAAAAAAATACATGACTTTCTGAAAATCTTCTTGCGAAATATATTTCAATTGTCTGAAAAAAAGTGGTAAATTATACTGACGAAGCAAGTTGTAGATGTTTTGTTAAAATTTCAAAAAAAAATTCGAAATATTTAAAACTTAGCCCATCGTTCTTATATTTTTTCCAGTGGGTTCTCATAAAATATGTTCAATTATTTCCTCAGGGATCTCATTATGATATTGAGGATATTGAGGAAAACGCCAATTATTGCACGGCCAAAATGCGCCCATTTCTGCACATCTTATATGAAAAGCCTGGAGTGTGCAACAATTGGGTTTTTAAATTTTGAAAAATGTACTGATATTTTGATTATATATAAAAGAGCACATTTTTCTGAGTCACTATGATTTTTTTTCAGATTTTTAAAACTTTTTTTTGTAGCCAAAATCAATTTCAAAGAGATTTTTTGAAAACACCTTTTGACAGCTGGGCAATTGTTTGACAGCACCGCCCAGTATAAAATGCAACGAGGGGTGATTCGACAAATCGCTCCCATACAAATTTCAAACTTTTTTAACCACAATTTAGCGCTGATTTTAGAACCGTGCTTCAAAAAAATTTTAAGTAGAACAGTTTTTAAGTTATTGCTCAATATCGAGTTTTACAACTTTTTAAAATAAGGGATTTACTAAAATTCAATTATCTTGCGATTTGTTGAACCAAATTTAAAACTTTTTCCTGAGTATAATACCATTTGATCATCTGAATGTAGGTTTAGCGTCAGATTGATGAAATTCAAGATATGGACGAGTTTTAGGGACGATCTCCTTAAATTTTAGCAAAATTTCCAAAAATATGTGAAGAAATGTATTTTTTCCAATAAGAAAAAAACATATAAAAAATTTATTTTCAACGTTTATTTGACACTAGCTGACCCGGCAAACCATGTATTGCCCAATGAAAACATGTTGGTGAAGTTTTTGACATTATCAATCTTTTGTACATCTGCACTCGAGTTTGATTTCATTGCGATAGTGTGGAATTTTTTTACAGTTTTTATTTTTTTTTTTTGGTATTTGATATTTTTGTATATTTTGAGTTTTGCTATCTTTTCAACATATAAACATAGCCATCCTAAAGATTTGAATGCTGTCGTTCAAAAATAATGCTGATTGGTTTATTTGTTCGTTAGTTATGTGGCTATTAAATGACCATCTTTGACATTCATTACCATCTGTTTCTCCATCTGTTCCCTTTCAACAATCCGCAATGCTTGATTTAGAAAAAGTTCAAACTTATATCAGAACATACATCCTAAGAAATACATCGTTTGTATTTTTATTGCCTGAATGTATTTCAGTTTTGGTATAAAATTTTGTTTCATTTTTATGAGAGGGGCCCTGTAGTGTAACGCGAAAGAATAGCCTATTTTTAAAAGAAGGAAAAATATCAGATGATGTAAGCAGATCGATTGTAAACTAACTCATTATCATTATATGTAAGTTAAGCAAAAGGCAAATATCACATAGAATTAACAACTTGACCACCACAAACTACTCAACAGTGCCACTTGGAAGAAAAGGCTTTGATGAAAAGGAAAAATTCTGATTGAAATGTTGGCAGGTTGCCCTAAAATTTTGCACACTGTTGACATGTAGGAATAGCCTTCTTTTAAAAAGGGTGATTCTCAGATGGAGTTTGCAATATAAGCAGTAAACTCTCTCTTCCAAAAGCAAGGGCCTTCTAAAACCTCCGCTTGAAAAATTTGTTTTATTTTCTTGATTTAGTTTCTAGATATGCAGAAACTACTGTTTTATTTATATGAAAGCCTTTCCCTTACTTTCAGATAGAGGAAAAGATCACACAGTCAAATAAACATTTCTTGTTTTCTAACATTTCCATATGCCGAATGTGGTTCCTTTCATTGATTGGTTCTCAAGTTACGTAGAAATTTCCATTTCATTTGTATTTGAGTCCCTTTTTCAAGAAGGAGTGGTGGGTCTCCATCTTCAACAACCATAGGAATATTACATGCCTTCTGAAACATCGGTACGACGAATTTGGTTGCATTTGTTTGATTAATTCCTGGCTTATGCAAGCACTCTTGTTTCATTTGTAGAAAGAGTTCTACATCATCATTGAAATAAATATGATTTGTCTTCTAAATCCTCCACATGCCAAAGCTCATCCTATCCTAATGGTCTCGTTCGCTTGTCTCGTTAATTGATGAATGGTTCACTCCGATAGTCGAAATTCTAGTTTGTCTGTAATAAATTTGTCAGTTTTTCGTTTTCATATTTTTGGGTATTTTAAGAGTTGAAATACGGAACGCCTCTGAAAACCACGCTAACCCTCTAAAATGTCCAAGAGGACTCCTGAGAACCCTTAGATTTTCGAGGATACCCCTATACGACCAACTTTTTTTGTAATTTGGAGATCAAAAACCTATAATTATTATATTAACTAATTAAATATCAAAAGTCACCTTACCTTAACGACAAAGATTTATACCTCTATCTTTGCGATTCGCCGAATAGTTTTCGGTTTGAGGGCTTAAGTCTTTAAACACCCTTCGGCTAGGTATTCGACACGATCAACGTGGTTCATCCGTGAAATTTATTATAATAAGCACTGCCTATTAGGCAGTACCTTTATTTCCCGGTCTGTGAATGCCAGTGCAGCTGCACTATCTAAGATCATTGGCGGTCCTATCCATGTGAGATTAATATCTCCGAAGTACTTCCGGACACATATTTTGAACTATATTTAGGGATTGTTGATTTTGTTCGGTGATTGCAATCACCGAAAAAAATCAACAATCCCTAAATATACAACTCAACGGTGACCAAAACCCTTAAGAACATATTTTGAACGTCTACGCATCATTCTTTGATTTGTTTTCAGTCATTTGGCATATCATATATAGGCAAGTTTCAGTAAAAATTTCAGCTCAATCGGAGCATTGATTACAGAGAATGAGCAGAGTGAAGTGAGCGACTTTGCTTAAAAATAGAACTAAAATCGATTTCAACTCATCACCCTTGTATGGAAAGTCGAAAAAATTTCCGCTCTACTGTAATTTTTTTCCTTTGCGATTTCGAACTCAGGGCATGATTCTACACCAAAAACGATCATCAGCTCATCGAGTTCAAAAATGCTGTAAACTAGTGTTATCTAAAGAAAAAAAAATCATCTTAAATTCTTTCATTAGTGGGATTCACTAAACAAAGTAAGCCTTGCTTATGCCATTATTTTCTGCGTATCAAAACGTTCAATGAAAAGAGTTAAGAGTTCTAAAGGATTTGCGTGATATTTGGTAGAGTCGTACCTCTACAATAGTCCTTTTATCAGCACAAAAATTTAAGTTTTTTGTTGGTTTTGATGTTTTTAGGATTGATAAAAGCTATAATAAATAGTTCTATGTAGGAGTAAAGACGTATCCTGATGCCTCTGATGTATATATGTATAATACTGGTGTTGTTGAATGAATTAGAAGACTACCAAATGAAAGAACTGCAAGAAGAGTCGGAATTTTTGTGCCCTGTTAATTCAAAAGCAGAAGTTCACACAAAAATGTATAAAAAGGTCAAAAAATTTAGTATTTTTTCATACAATCTGAAGAAATATATTATAACTGTGTCTTGGTATTTCACCGCATTCATTTTTGACATGATTTTTTCGAAAACAACATTTAAATTATGAAGCAAGTAGTTCCTGCTAGAAATTTGAATATTTTGGGAGCCATTTCTCAAAATGTGAGTCGTCCAATGCATGTTATATCAGTCAGAATACAGTCTAGAAGATATTGGGAGCTATTAGAAGACGTGATAGTTGTAGACGGTTTGATATAAACAAGTCACATCATCATATTCCATCAAAATAATATTTTAATACGTAGCTTTTAAAGGTTTGCGTCATTTTTTCCTGATAAAAACATTGTTTTAGGTGTCCTGAACCTGACATATTCGAGCATCTTCAAAGACACAAACTTAAAGGTAAAAACATGTAAATTTAAGTCCTCCAGGACATCTCAAAACAATACTTATTTTTTTCTTACCGTCTAGCAATCGCTAGAATCGATTAACAGATCTGTTGAATCCACGTATTTCAATATTTTACTTTTACATGTTTAAAACATGTAAAAGTAAAATATTGACATACGTGGACTCGAACACTGGATCCGCCGATTGTGAGGCATATCTCTTACTTCACTTCTTGGCTGTTTTATCGAGTTAGAAGGTGGCTTTTAAATATGGTACTGATTCTACGTTTCTGGTGAAATGGACTTGTTGACATCTGACGCAACCAACCAGTACTTACATGATGCGCGAAAGAAGAAGAAGAAGTGTGTATTTTGAAGATTCTCCAAAACATAAAAAAGAACGTAAAATTATTACAATTGCAAAAAAATTGAAAAAAATATGACTCAGCTAAACGGACATTCGGACACTGATAGTTAAGCCTAAAAAAAACAGTCGAAAATAAATATTAGCAGATAGAGTAAATCGCCAATTATTTTACACCTTAAAAACTCGTCAATTGTTGCACAATGCACACTCTATGTTTTTCTTATAAGGTATGCAACAATATTGTCGATTTAACCTATTGCATCAATTTTTGAAAGTGAATAATGATGCTCAATGACCTGTACATAATAGGACGCAATCAGTGAAGTACTGGATTAAAAGTGGTGAGCTGAATTTTTGTATGGTGAGTTGATGAATTCTCCATTTCTGCAATGATTGAACCATTTCATTGCAGAAATGGGTGGGTTTTATGATTTCTTGCCTAATTTAATGCTGTTTGAGCAAAAGTTTGGAAACTGTGTTGTTGAAGTTGCAAGAAAAAGAGAAAACAACAACACGGTTTCCCAAAGATTTGCTCAAAGAGCATCAAATTCGGCAAGAAACCACACACGCTGTTTGCACCATTTCATTGCTGAAATAGAGAATACAAAAATCCAGCCCACTACTTTCAATCTAGTACTTCACTGATTGCGTCCTTTTAAACAGAATTAACTTTAAAGAAAAGTTTTGTAAGTTGACTACATGGCCTTTATTGCTCCTTCTAATCCAGATTTGAATCCCAGCCCAAAATATTCAATGTCCGAAAACAAAATACGACTGTAAACAGGCTATAAATTAACCGCCAATAAAATAAATTCAACCAACTCAACGGTCATGTAAACACTAATGGAGCTAATGTTCACAGCACACCTTCCAGCACAGCGCCAACATCGATTCCCGTGTAACCGAGTAGGTACCTGCCAAATCGTGGCGTAAATTGTTTTCCAACACAATTTCCCAGTCCCGGTCGGTCCAGCCGAACCGAACCCGGTCATTACTGCCGTTTACGACCATTTCGTAACAATAAATGTCCTGTTAAATTTCTACAACTGAACTTTTATTCCATCTCGGCGGCCGACGCAACAGTGGATGGGAACGACCACACTTCATCGCGTGGAGATTTATCAACGAAACCCGATGAAATCTCAATAATACTGAATGCCCCAAGTTTTCGCCAGCTCGCTCGCCCAGGAGGAGGAAGTTCGTGTTCCGTCAGCGTTCGTGCCCCATCTCCATGGAGTTGCTTGCTTGTGAAGGGGTTGGTAAATTATAATTTAATTTCTTTCCAGTTGGATCGAAGCTTTGCGATCATGGATCATGCAACATGACCACGAGTTGTTTCGTGTTGGTGACGGCCACGATGACGGACCTGCTTGCATGTCAGTCACTGGAATCCTTGCGTTTTTCACTCTCACTGGTCGTTAATTGATGGATTGCGTGGACAGACCGCCCACCGCTGTTGTTGGGACGGGAAAGCCTTGGACTTCACCGGTGTGGTTTCTTCGGCGAGACACGAAACAAACGGGTGAGAGAGATTGTTTTCCGGATGGAGACAGCTGTTCACAATTCCTTTCCTTATACTTTTACAAATGTGGGCTGCAAAACGGTGAGTCGATAAGGAGAGCGTCCAACATAGCTCTGGTCCTCACAAGTTCCTACGTCATGCTTCCACGGGTCAAGCGATGACAAAGACCGCCAGCTAAGGGGTTGTTCTCAAACCACCCCCGCCCCCCCGCGTGGTCATTAGACCATACAATTTTTTTTTCTTCCATACAAAATGGTCATTGGCCGAACTGACCCCCCCCCCTCATGACCACGTGGTTTATGGACAGCCCCTAAGAGTTGTGTGCTTAGCTGGTAGTGCAGCCTGGGCACTGTTGTCCTTCTGACTTCAGCTAGATTGAGGAGGTACGATTCGAGCGTTTGTTCACCAAGGAGGTGCGGCTCAAACACAGCGTCTGTTCTGGCATCCAGCGGCTGAGTAAGAAACGCTGCACCACGCCCAGCTAGATCCAAGGTGGTAGCCCCATCAGTGTAGTCGTCCCAGTGTTGGTTGTGACGTTAAACAGAACTGGCACGATGGCCCTCCGGCGAGACAGGAGTGTTGGCGTAGGCCTAATAAGCCACCCGTAAAAATCCCCATTGCGAATAACATAGGATAAAATACGACTCGATACAATCGGCAAAGACCCACGCGACGAAATAAGGACTACGATTGGAAACTTGGAACATGGAATTGCAAGTCACTAGGTTTTGCAGGGTGTGACAGGATAATCTACGACGAACTACATCCCCGCAACTTCGACATCGTGGCGTTCTTTGAACTTTGTTGGACTGGACAGAGAGTGTGGAAAAGCGGGCATCGAGCGGCTACCTTCTATCAATGTGGCACCACCAATGAACTGGGAACAGGATTTATAGTGTTGGGCAAGATGCGACAACGTGTGATCAGGTGGCAGCCGATCAACGCAAGGATGTGCATGTTGAGAGTTAAGGGCCGTTTCTTCAACTACAGCATCATCAACGTCCACTGCCCACACGAAGGGAGACCCGATGACGAGAAAGAAGCGTTCTATGCGCAGTTAGAGCAAACATACGATGGTTGCTCGCCGCGTGACGTGAAAATCGTTGTCGGCGACATGAACACGCAGGTAGGAAAGGAGGAAATGCACAGACCGGTAATCGGGCGAAAAAGCCTGCACGCCGTATCGAATGGTGACGGCCAGCGATGCGTAAACTTTACAGCCTCCCGTTGCATGGTAGTCCGAAGCACCTTCTTCCCTCGCAAAGATATCCACAAAGCTACCTGGAGAGCACCCGTTCAAATCGACCACGTTCTAATCGACGGTTAATTCTTCTCGGATATAACCAATAATGTCCGCACATACCGCAGTGCGAATAAAGACTCGGATCACTACTTAGTAGCTGTATGTATGCGCTCAAAACGTCGCGTCGAAGTCGAACGCCGCGGCTCAACATCGAGCAGCTGCGTAACGTAAAAGTGGCTCAAGGCTACGCAAAGCAGTTAGCAGTGGCCCTACCAACGGGAGAGCAGCCCGGCGCAGCTACACTTGAAGATGGCTGGAGGGACATCCGATCCGCCATAGGTAGTACCTCGGCTACAGCACTAGGCTTCGCGACTCCGAATCACAGAAACGACTGGTACGACGGCGAATGTGAGCAGCTACAAACAGGCGCGGAACAGGCTGAACTCAGTCTTCCGGATGGAGAAGCGCCAGCAGGAAGAACGAGATCGCGAAGCGATGGAAGAGCTGTACCGCGCTCAGGACACACGAAAGTTCTACGAGAAGCTGAACCGCTCGCGCAGAGGCTTTGTGCCACAAGCCGACATGCGCTGAGATAATCACGGGAATGTGCGAGCGTGAGGTGGTCGAGAGGTGGCGGCAGCATAACGATAAACACCTCAATGGCGACGTTGCAAGTACCGAAGGTAGCGTGGTAACAGATCTAGGAGTATGTGCACAGGACGAAAGACTTTCGGCCCCTGACCTCCAAGAGATTGAGGAGGAGGTAGGCCGGTTAAAAAACAACAATGCCACTGGGACAGATTAACTACCAAGCGAGCTTCTAAAATACGGTGGAAAAGCACTGGTGAGAGCACTACACTGGGTCATTACCAAGATTTATTACCGGATTACCGGAGGAATGGATGGAAGGTATCGTGTGTCCCATCTACAAAAAGGGCGACAAGTTGGATTGCGGGAACTACCGCGCGCTCACACTACTGAGCGCTGCCTACAAGATACTCTCTCAAATTTTATGCCGCCGTCTATCACCGATTGCAAGAGAGTTCGTGGGGCAATATCAGGATGGATTTATGGGTGAACGCGCTACAACGGAATCAGCGCGCCCGCTCCCTCGACTTTATATCGACAGTGATGAAATCGAGGCGATTGAAGAATTCGTGTACTTGGGCATACTGGTGACCGCCGACAACGACACCAGCAGAGAAATTCAGAGGCGCATTGTGGCAGGAAACCGTACCTACTTTGGACTCCGCAGAACTCTACGATCGAATAAAGTTCGCCGTAACACGAAGTTACCTATCTACAAAACGCTGATTAGACCGGTCGTCCTCTATGGGCACGAAACATGGACCCTACGTGCAGAGGACCAACGCGCCCTTGGAGTTTTCGATCGGAAGGTGTTGCGTACCATCTACGGTGGAGTGCAGATGGAAGACGGGACTTGGAGAAGGCGAATGAACCACGAGCTGCGTCACCACCAACCATCGTCCATACCGCGAAAATCGAGAGGCTACGGTGGGCGGGTCACGTCATCAGGATGTCGAATAGTAACCCGACTAAAATGGTTCTCGAGAGTCATACGACCGGTACAAGAAGACGTGGCTCGCTGCGCAGCTAGGTGAGTCGACCAAGTGGAGGACGATCTGCGGACCCTACGCACAGTTCGGAACTGGAGACAAACAGCCATGGACCGAGTGGAATGGATACGGCTACTATGTATAGCCGAGGCCACCCGGCTTTAGCCTGATCGGTAAGTAAAGTAAGGTATGACTGTCGTAAAAAAACATGAAATTAGATGGTGAGCTCGTTTTAAGCGTGTGTGAGCTTCGGTCGCTAAACGAATAAAACTATAGAACTATGTAAATTACTTTACAAATACATATACAGCTACGAAAACGTGATTAACCTGTAATATGTGGCCACAGAAAGCTATTTCGCAAACTCATCGATTGACTGGAATCCATTGAATTACCATCGAGTTGCCATATGTCCGCTCATATCATCCCAAGCGAATGGTTCCCTTAATACAAATGCTCGGTAGTGAGCCAAATTCACATTTATTGAAAAAGTTTTTTTGATCTATGAGTGACATAAATAACAGAGCACAAGGGTCGCCCTTCGAATCGGAGTAGAAGTTGGTTCCCGAAAGAGGGGGAATCTCATATCATAAACATATTGTCTCGTTTTTGCGTCGTCTCCCGTCTCCTGGTGTGGTTGGTTTGGTATGTCTGCTGGTTTTTGGTTTTCTCTTTCGCAGCCACTTATCTCTTTTGATATGGTTTTGGGGAGAGTGGAGATTCCACAAGCTGCCAGGAATGCCATCAGCTAAATCGTCCGAACTTTGTCCATCACATGGTGTTGGGTGGGCGTTAGAGGGTTTCGAGAAGGATGCTGCTTTCCTTGGATCAACAAGGTGTGTGACACATGCTCCAGGCGACCCAAAGTTCTCACTCAATGTGTTACTCATAATGAGGTGGTATTACAACTCGCAGTTCAGAATGACCGGCAGATAGCAACATTTGTTTTTCTATAGGACTTCAAATTATACTCATTTTCCGTGTTTTAATCTTATCGCTGCGAGATGTTTCAGCTTTAGTTTTGAAAGCAAATAATTGCCCACCCACATTTTTTTCGAAATTTTAGGTCAACTTTGCGGTTATCTTTCATCGCTATCTTATGTTATTTTATACCTAATGGCTATCTTTCGCCCATGCCTATTTTCTAGATAGATGCCCCAAACGTGAAGGCCGATAATTTTTATAATCAAGCTCATCAACGCCATCACCGGTGCAGATAACAACAGCTCCAGTCAAGCCGGACGATAGCAAACAATGTTTTCGGCATGCTTGTCAAACCTTCAAAATGCCTCTTCAATAAAATGTGCGCGCTGTTCTCAGGCTTTATACCCAAACACACGAGACAGGTGAGTAAAGCAAAACTTGCGTAACTTGACACCGCACCATCAGCAGCACGGTTCCACTTCGACAAGGATGCGTGCACCTAACTGCTGTGGGGCAGGATGTTCAAAGCAGACGGAATCGTTCCCACATTCTCTTTGATATAAAATAATCAAGAAAAATCATCAGTTATTTGTCTATAGGTTAACGCAAAAATCGCACAAGGAACGCATTAAAAATGCCTTCCATGGATTCCCATTTCGTTCGAGTTAAAATTTCGGAAAGTGACAGGAAGAGGCCTCTCTAAAACTAACCAACGCTGATGGCGCTTCGCCAAACAGTTAAAACTAAACCCAATTTAGCCGGGGTGTCATGGTAGAACACCTGTACCCGTATCCCCTTCGTCGAGCAGAATAAATCGTTTACATTCCGATTTGCGTTTGGAGTTCCAGTCCACACTCCCTCAACCCTTTCTCAAAGCTTTGCACCGAAAATGCAAGGCGAACATTTTATTGCGTCTACTCTACCTACCTGCACCCTTCATGTGGTCTCCTCACGTTCGACTCCAAATGAAACGAATGTGGTACCTATAGTTTGCTGAAGCTGATAGTGATAGATAGGTAAAATGCCAAAATTGCGTAAAACTATTCCTTCCCCTACGCTGTTTGATGCGACGGTGTGCAACTGAGTGCCTTCGAGTGCATCGTGGAAGCGAGCACAAGCAGGGGGTGTCCAAAACGAGTTAAATTCGGAAATTCTCCAAATAATATGTAAATATAAATCACTAAAATGTTTAGCCAAACTGGAATTTCCTCTCGTGATGGGTGCGTCCCCTACTGGGGAGGCAGCATGCGTGTGGTGCTGGTATGCGAACATATACGGAGGATATCCCATAGCCATACAGTCAGGTCATTGGGTTGGATAGTTTTCGGCCGTCCCCGGGTTGGTTCGATTCGAAGCAGGGTAGTTTTTTTTGATTCAATGAAGGTTTTCCGGCCGCTAAAAGCTGGCGGATGATGTAGCGGGGAAAGTGGGAGCAATCAACAAATATATAGCATCGAGTTTGTTTATGATTCGATGATGGGAACTCCAATGCAAAGAATCACACCAGAATAGGGAAAGTCGTGAAGGCTGAAACGGGTAGTTTCTCCAACGTTCAGTGTTGCCAAGTTATACTTCTGTTAAGGTTATGAAATAAGCACAAATGAGCACCAACATTTTAAAAGGGAGCTGTGGAAAGTATTTTTTGGCCGTCTACAGCTACAGTCGGATCGGGTCTGGTCACCTGGTTGTCTAATGACTACCGCTTCTGATTCGTATGCAAAATGTCCTGGGTTTAATCCCTGGCCCGTTCCTTCCTCCTACTTTGCATCTTTCTGTTCACTATCTCTTGTCTACATATACAACTCATGTATCTTCATAAGTTCATAGCCATCGTTAGAACAGAAACGGGGTGAAAAAGTAATTTCCCATCCTTCCAATTTTCACAGAACTGTGTCAATCTATCCTATTACGCCTACAAGTTATGCAACCAAGCGAACTGTGCCGCTTCTCCTTCAGAGTAATCAGCACACAATCTATCACTTAACCTTCTAATACCCAAATTTTTGATTTTGATCTAAATATCATTTTTCGTCATCTAAAATCGATTTAAACATGTTTTGGAAGATGATTCTTTTTTATTCTCGATTTCGTGAATTTCATTTTTTAATTTTTCTAATTTTTATTTTTGAACATCCCCACACTTTTATATTTTTCCTGGAAGCCTATTTGGGGTACGGATATTTTGAGATGAAAACATTTTGAGATTTTATGATAATTGTTGAAATATTTTTATTTTTATTTTTTTTCATAGAAAAATTTATTTTCCGTGTAATTTTAAGAAAAATAATTTTAGAGTGTACTCGATTACCTTAAACTATTGAACTAGGATAGAATGATTTGGGAAAAATTTAAAATATGTTAATTGTAGCGATTCAATACAAAATAAACAATGACTTCTAAGAGGTAGTTAAAACATCATTTTTTCAATGATTTTTAAAAAATGTAAATACACTTTAAAATACACCAAAAATTATTTTGAGATGTACAAAACAGTCCTCAATATCAGCCAAAAATATAAAAAAAATGATTTTCCATGAAACAAAAATTACAAAAATGCTCAAACTATACCCCGTCTAAAGGCGGGGTTGGGTATTAGAGGGTTAAATATATCCCCTATCTATGGATCGAATCACTCACCAAAGATATTACATTCTACCCTAACAAATACTCGGACGTAGTTCCGAACCTGTCCTTAAAAGTAGCTATAAACAGAGGCTCCCGAGATGTACAGGTCTGCTATGCAGAAATGCCTGGACGAAGGAGTTTTTCCCAGAGGTTTACAAGCTAACTCCAATTCAAGGTGTCACGCGACCCGTGCTGAGGAATGAGTGATCGAGGGGGTGAAAAAGATACTCGATCTTTAACGGAGCCTGTGGGGTACCTGGGCACCCCCCACAGTAAGCTGTCCCTTACTGCGTTAAGGTGAAACATCATGAAATCCCATTGCAATTTTTCATACAAACTTTAGAGGCACAAATCTGACGACCAAAGCATCGAGCCAAGTCGCACTTGTTTTTCCTAGCTTTGCTCACTTGCAAAAAGAGGCAGCTTTTACAAATCGAGAGTATTTGTTTACAAATTTTCAAGATTGGTGCTCTTGAAAACGTGAGTAGGGGACCAAGTCGGCCATTGTGGCAGCCATGTTTGTATATTCTGAAGTTTCTCCTTAATGCAGGGCTCTGCTGTGGTGGACATTCTTTTCCGAGGCGCTCGTAGGATTAAGTCATGAATAATAAAACCAATAAAAATCAGAATTCAGGTGCAGGTAGCAGTGGTGCGATCAACCCCTTCGCAAGGAGCGGGTTGATGAGGTCTCCGACAAGGAGAAGCGAGGAGTCAGGCGCTGGGAGTTGCGTACGCAGCTCAAGCGTGGGAGCTCCAGTCCACTTCCTGGCAAGCCAGCCGGTGGAGATAATGGACGGAGCGTGGCTGCAGAGGGCCGTCAGCCACGAAAACAAAGGACAGTTCACAATAGAGGTGGTTGAGCAGCAGCTTGGCAAAATCATCGACTTTACGTCCACCAAGTCGAATATAAGCAAGGACCTGAAAACGGCCTTGCTTCGACTTAGGGTGTCGATCGATGAGGCCAAGCAGGAGCACGCAGTACTCGCGTTGCAGACTGCTAAAGCAGCAGAACCTGCAAAGGAGAAAGTGCTTAAGCTTACCCAAACGGAGGCCTTCTCCTTCGCAGGTAGTCCGAAAAAAGTGGAAGCGACTGCTCGCGACAAACGAGACAAGCACTCGCTGAAGCGTGCGAGGCAGCCGTCAGGTGAGGAGCTGTCTGGCTGTGCCCGCAAAGCCAGGCGCATAATTACCCCGAAGGTCGGTAACAATGCCGGAAGGTTGGACCCCAGCCAGGGTTCCTGGAAAGCTGGGAAGGGTGGGCCTGAAAAAACTGGCCCGTCCCGAGACGATGGGAACAAGGGGTTGCGACCGATGGTGGGCCCTCAGCAGCCACAGAGTAGGGCGAACCAAGGGGAGGACCCTCCTTGAACGAAGGTAGAGCGGAAGAAGAAGAAGACGAATCCACCTGTAGAAGTATAGGACGCCAAGCCAAGACGTAGGAGAGTACGTGCAAAGCATGAGAAAAGCGACGCGCTCGTCATCAAGACGGAACAGTCCAAGTACTCGGACGTCTTGAAGGCGATGCGAAGCGACGCCAAGCTTGAGGGTCTTGGAGCCGACGTACGCAGTATTAGACGTACTCGTACGGGCGAAATGATCCTGGAGCTGAAGCGCGAGAAGGAACACAAGGACGCCGCCTACAAGAGGCTGGCAGAAGAGGTGTAGAGGTAAGGGCTCTTACATATGAGGCGACTCTAAAGGTCAAAGACATTGACGAGATCACCGAAGTGGAACAGATCGTCACGGAACTGCGGCAACAGTGCAATGTGCAGGTGGCCGCCGCAGCCGTTAGGCTACGGAAGGGGCCAGTAGGGACACTATAGCTTTGGTTCAGCTACCTGTGGCGGACGTTAAAAAGTCCGATAAAATAGGCAACATTGAGGTGGGTTGGTGCGTATGTCACCTGACATTCCAAGAGCCACCAGAGGTTTGCTTTAGGGATCTGGAACCGGGAACAAGTCGTGGGACTGCAAAGGCCCTGATAGGCGCAAACTGTGTGGGCGATGCGGCGCTGAAGGTCATATGGCCCAAAGCTGCACGAGTCCACCCATCTGCAAGATCTGTACCGGGAAATCCACGAACAACGGACATCCGACGGGAGGCCCAAGGTGCCCGGCCTTCAAGAAAGACGCAGGGAAAAAATCACAGCGCAGGTAACGCAGCTTAACGCAGGATCGTTATGGCCAAGACGAGAGGTGTAATGGCTCCTACAGATCAATCTCCAGAGATGTTGGAGGAGATCGTCGAGGGGCTTTTTCCGCGTCATGATCCTAGTCCTAGGGCCCATATAGCCGAGGCGGTAAACGCACGGGTATTCAGCATGACCATGCTGAGGGTGACGGGTTCGATTCCCGGTCGGTCCAGGATCTTTTCGTAAAGGAAATTTCCTTGACTTCCTTGGGCATAGAGTATCTTCGTGCCTGCCACACGGTATACACATGCAAAATGGTCATTGGCAGAGGAAGCTCTCAGTTAATAACTGTGGAAGTGCTCATTGAACACTAAGCTGAGAAGCAGGCTTTGTCCCAGTGAGGACGTTACGCCAAGAAGAGGAGAGAGAGAGGAGGATCCTAGTCCTTGGCCTCCTTTCATAGGGCAGCCAGGGACTGAGGCTGGCGCTGAGGAGAGGGTCACCGATGTGGAACTTGCGGGGATAGCGAAGTCCCTTAGCGTAGGTAAGGCCCCAGGTCCGGACGGAGTTCCGAACCTGGCCTTAAAAGTAGCTATTGCAGAGGCTCCCGAGATGTTCAGGTCTGCTATGCAGAAATGCCTGGACGAGAGAGTTTTCTCAGAAGCTTGGAAGAGGCAGAGCCTGGTACTATTTCCAAAGGCGGGGAAACCACCCGGAGACCCGTCAGCACATAGACCAATATGTTTGATAGACACGGCAGGGAAGGTGCTTGAAAAGATCATCCTCAATAGAATGCTGAGGCTCCCCGAGGGCGATAATGGTCTTTCGAGTAACCAGTACGGCTTCCGGAAGAGGAGGTCCACCGTAGACGCTATCTTGTCGTTACACAAACCGCCGAGAAAGCACTCGAGCCTAAGAGAAGGGGAATTCGTTTCTGTGCGGTAGTGACTCTCGGTGTAAGGAATGCATTTAATAGCGCCAGTTGGGCTGCTATTGCCGATGCGCTCGTGCGTCTGGGGATACCGGGGTACCTGTAAAAGATTCTAGAAAGTTACTTTCAAAATCGAGTACTAGTTTACGACACGGAGGTGGGTCGGAAATGCTTTCACATAACCTCAGGAGTCCCGCAAGGTTCCATCCTGGGTCCGGTGTTATGGAATGTCGTGTACGACGAGGTGTTGAGGTTAGAGTACCCAGTGGGAGTGGTGATTGTCGGATTTGCCGACGATATTACGCTCGAAGTCTACGGTGAAACGATCGAGGAGGTGAAGTTGACTACCTACCACTCGATAAAGGTTGTGGAGGCGTGGATGCGGTCCAGGAAACTGAAGCTGGCTCACCACAAGACAGAGGTGACAGTTGTTAACAACCGGAAGTCGGAGCAGCAGACGGAGATCAGTGTAGGAGAGTGCACTATCCTGTCAAAGCGCTCCGTCAAACACTTAGGCGTGATGATCGACGATAAGCTTACCTTCGGTAGCCACGTCGATTATGCCTGTAAGAGAGCCTCTACAGCTATTGCGGCACTGTCCCAGATGATGTCCAATAGCTCTGCGGTGTACGCCAGTAAGCGCAAGCTTCTGGCTAGTTTTGCTACGTCCATACTTAGGTATGGCGGCCCGGCGTGGGGCACCGCGCTGAGTACTGATTGCTACCAACGGAAGCTGGAAAGTACTTACAGGCTTATGTGCCTGAGGGTTGTGAGCGAGTACCGTACCGTGTCACACGACGCTCTCTGCGTCATTACTGTTATGGTGCCTATCAGCATTCTTATCATTGAGGACATGGAGTGCTTCGAAATGCGCGGCACAAGAGGCATACGCAGGACTGCGCAGGACTGCGGATTCTCCCGAATGCCCAGTGTGCAATGGTTTAGAGAAAACGGCAGAACACGTTTTGTTCGTGTGCCCGCGTTTTCGCACAATGCGTGACCGCATGCTTGCCACATGCGGGGGGACACAACTCCGGACAATTTGATCCAGAGGATGTGTAGGGATGAGGTTAGATGGAACGCCGTTTCAACGGCTATCACTCAAATTGTCTGGGAGCTACAGAGGAGGTGGCGCGTAGACTCGGAGAATGGCTAGTCCAGATGCAGTACAAGAGGTGGTCCAGGGGTTCGAAATCGGCTTCGTAGGTCGTACCGGTGCCCTGCGGTCGAGATCGACCCTTACAGCGATTAAGTGGCCACGGAGAGGAAGTTCCGGTAGCGGTGCTGTCGTGGCGTCGGTCTACTGGGTTGGATCCGAGCCCGCGGTTGGAAAGGGGTCCCCAGCAAGGGTCGGGGTAGGTGATACCCTGCTGTCTGCAACCTTCTGGTGCATCTGATAGGGCCTGAAGGGTAGTTATACCCTTCCTTTACGGGCAGGTCAGATCGGGTTGCACGTGGGCATCAGTTCTTGATGTCTGCCAAGCAGTTGGGCGCGGGCGAGGTTGACCCTGCCCGCCTTCCGAGGACAAAGGGAGTGGCGAGGACCACTCGGGAAACTGGCTAAGCGCCAGCATGCTACCGTGATGGACTCTCCAAAGCGAGTCATCGATGTTCGTTGCTGCAGGCTACGCAGCTAACCTTGTGGGTGCGATGTGCACTAGCCCCTCTCTGAAGCAATACATTCTTGGTGGTTCCGGAGAGATGTAGGGTTTGGCGACCATAGGAATGTGTTTTAGTGGGTCGAGGAGAGAGTAGTCCTGGCTTTTACTAGTGTTGTAGAAGACGGCCTTAACCCCACACTACCCTAACCTTCCTATTAGGGCGTCTGTTGAGCAGATTTATCCCCCTATGGTTCCAAGATTAATGGGGGCTTTAGGGGAATTGAACAGTTTTTAAGAAGCTTAACATTCCTTTCGCATCACCTTGAGAACAGCTCGCTGGCGTAGTGTTCGGTTTGGGTAAAAAATTACCCTAATGCCAAATGAGGGTTAACAGAGGATTCAGATGAATTTCATAGAATTCCAGTGGTTTCAGTAGGAATTATGAATGTTTCAGAGGAATGTCAGTGTAGGGGAAAGAGTTTGAAAAGATGTCAAAGTGTGTTAAAAGGTTTCAGGGGTTGAAGGTTTGAGTTTTAGAAAGCTGCAACCAGATCAATTGAAGTCTTAAGGCGTAGCCAACTTTTTTCTGCTCTCTCTTTTAAACAAACGTGAGAAAGAGAAGGATGGAGTAAGGAGCCATTTGCCCTCCCTTTCATCCCACTCTCTTATGTGTTTATTTGGGAATTTGAGTAAGAATAAAAATGACTACACCCGTGGTTTCAATGATTTTCAAGGCATGTCACAAGATTACAGGAGGTTTCAGCAGGTTTACAACAGAATGTTCAGACAGTTTCAAAGGACTACAAGTGATATCGAAGGTTTCCGAATAATTCTAGGCAGATTTTGTGAAGAATTAGCCTAAGTTAAAATTCACGAATAAAAAAATATGCAGATTGTTGGGATTTTATGAGGGCTTCAGGGATCCGGAGAATTTCAGAGTTTTAAGGGAGGTGATTCAGAGGTTCCACGTGGTTTTAGGAGGCTTCAACGAACTTCATCGAACTATCAGGAGAGTTTCAGAGAGGTTCAATGGACTCAAGTGACTTTCAGGGAGTTAGTGATGAAATTCTTGTAGTTCTAAGGGGTTTAGAAGACTTTCAGAGGGGCTTCAAAGGGTTTCTAGCGAAAACAAGGGATTTAAGGAGCCTGTGAATGTCCCCTTTGATCTTATGGCAGATAACAAGGTCGTATCTTTTATGTATCGTAATGTTTCTAAATTACGTTTTTTTTAATATTTCTAAAAAATCCGAAAAGCTTGAAACCGCAAGAATTTTACGATGTTGAACTCAAACTCTACAAAATGGTTCTAGTACCTCCTTGTATATGTGTCTCCAAACGGCATGGTAATCATTTACGGAAATTATGCATGGTAATTGAAAAACTTGCAAATTGACGTGTGAAAAAAAAAATGAATAAAGGATAAACAATCGACAGATATTCATTGCAGGAAAAAAAAATCAAATCATGATGATGATGTTGATGTTGATGATGCTTTTACAACTTTTTGGCAACACTGCGTCCTCTTCCCTTCCCCTAAAAGGGAAGTGTTGATGAGGATGCATTGGCATGTGGCTTGCCGGTGTCGATTCACCCCGAGCACACGGACACTATTCGGACACCCTCGGTGGTACTGATTATTTAGATTTGCCTAATTTTCGTAGTTGGTTTGTTGGTACAAATGCAATCCAGCCAGCGGTCAAGGTAGAATCCTCTCGTGCGGACCGGACGGACGGACGGGCGGACGGACGGTCGGGTAATGGTAAAATAAATCAGTGTTCCAAATCTGACCGTACGTACGGGTGTGTTGTATTGGGGCCGATGGGCAAGGCTGAACGCTCGAACTGCGTTCGGCCTATGATACGCACGACGATAGATGATGTTTGGGGAAGTGGGGAAAAGCACCCCTGAGAAATGGAGAGGATGTTGAAATGTTTGCTCGAGACGGGGATTGTTGGAAAGTGGCAGAAATTCAATTTCAAATTAAATACTCCGAATTCGATTCATTGCTGGCTGGTAGGGTTGGGCATTTGCGTTCTTGAAGTGGTTGGTGGAGACCTGGAGAACGCTGTCGGAGATCAACGATCGTTGGTGTTTGAATTTCTCCCGGATTGTTGGAGCCGGTTGTGCGGAAGGGTGGCAACAAATTTGGCTGGTAAACTATTTAATTTGGCAACATATTCCATAGATGGAGAGCATGTGTTTGTGTCGATCGGTGTGTGTTGGTTCGAGCGTAATCGGTTTTGACGCCTCTGATGGGAATTTGTCCGGATTCTCAATATAAATTTTGATTAAAAATTTATTGTCAACATTTTATCGTCTAAATATTTTAAATCCGTTCCGGTTGCCACATGTGGGATCGGTGGGACCTCGGCGGCGACACACTTCGGCAATTAGTTTGTGATAAATGATTGCAATTTGTGGGAAATTTTGTTGATAGAATTTTTTGCCATCCGTCCGGTTGTTCGTCCGTCCGGCTGTCCGTCGGGTGAAATGGGAAATCTGACGCTAAACAATGAAATATTGACTGGGACAGCTTGTTGACAGAATTATGTGGTGCGTGGTTTGCAGCTAATAATTTATGAATTTAGAGACTGAAGTCGGCTTTTTTGCTCACTCAACGTGATTGGAATTATGCAATTATTCAGCGTTGGTTCCGTCCGTGCAGCACCAGCGGCGCAAGCTAATAATTCAGTGTTCAGTTGAGTGGGCGAAACAAACGGCAGTCCAACCGGAATGAATAATCTGACCTAATTGTTCGGTTTGATTAATTTGATGGGTTCCGGTGGATTTATTAATCAGCCGGTGGGAACTGGATGTTTTTCGGTTTGGGAGAAAATAATCTAATCGTGATAAACCATCAATCTTTTTGCGACATTTGCTCAACCACTGACAACCGGCTAATCCTCTCTGCTTGGATACACCTAAGATAACAGAATGGGGCAAGCCCTCATTCAGAAAAATGTTGCGCTTCATGGTCGGGTGCTTTTTTATCATTCGTTTTATGAGAAACACGTGTGTTGGCAGCCATTTTTATTATCACATGTTTATAAATTTGGAAGACTGTAAACAAAAGATGGTAATTGAAGACAAATATGTGGCATGGTAACAATGAGATAAGTATGAAAATAATCTAAGTAGAGTTGTGTGGTTGTAAAGCACGACTTAAAGCTAGGTGAGATTCACAATACCACAGTATTAGGTACCAAAAGGCACGTTCCCGAGTACCGGTATACCTCGATTAAGTGGACCCTCGAGGGTCTATATACCTCGATTTTATGCACTTCGATTTTATGTACATTTTACCACGAAGCCCACATATGATGACACATAGTGCAGGGGTTTTCAACCTTTTGACACGCGGAGCATTTCATATCAATAAATTGTGTTGTGGAGTATCCATAATAGGACCATGGCATACCTCATGACATATTGAGCTTTATATATTAACCCTAATCTTAAGGACCCATTACAGATGACAAATATTTGTCCAAACAAGTCCAATAAATGTCCAAAACAACGTGAATTATGGCAACCTTGGATAAATGTCGGACGACAATGACAAATATTTGGAATTATGACTTTATACTTCCGTTTCTGACTTCATCTTTTAAACATATCTCTCGCTTTGTCGATGATCATGATGAGCGGAGTATATGGGCTGATTCTCTGGCGATATTTTTTACAGATTCCTGAACAATGACAACATTTTTGGCTGATGCATGCAAACTGCGCATTCGCCAGCCTTTTTCTCAAAATTTTCTAATAAACTTCCTTCCAGATGTTTTATGACTTCCTCACCAAGAATTGTAATACAGTGGGATTCTGTTTCTGGCATGCTCCTTTTTTGTCACACCCCGAATTTGGCAACAAAGGGTTCCGTTTTTGGCAACATTTTTAATACTAATAAAAATATATCGAATATCTTTAAATAATTCCACTAATAGACAATTTGTATTATAATAATAGGAGATATTATTGATTTTATGTTATTCCGGCATTCGCATAAAGGAACCAGCTCATTCTTGTTTGCCACACATATCCTAAATACGGCTCGTGATGTGTTGGTCCATATCCAAAAGCTTATTGTGTGCAGAGTGAACAAAACCAAGTAAATCTTTCTCCATTGGCATTACGTCCCAACTAGGACAAAGCCTGCTACTCAGCTTTAAGTGTTCTCAGAGCACTTCCAGAGTTATTAACTAAGACCAGGCTTCCCAAAAGTACCGCATCATGAAAGCATTTTGATGGCTGTCACACTCTTATTCCCATGACAGTCTGGTGAATGCATGGTTCATGACAGCCCACAGAATAAAACTCATGCGACGTACAACATCACTGTCGGGAACTGCTCAAATCGTCTGTTTTCGCTGTGCGTTCGTTCGCCGATGACAACCTCGGCTCTCACCCAAACCGTCTCTCGTTGGGTGTACACGAAGTGACGAAAATCACTGCGCTCGGCCCGAGCATTTTACTTCTGTTGAACGTGTCGAGTATCGTGGTATATCCCACGCTCAAAATTTTCGACGCATTCAATGTATTATGTGTTTTTTAAAATAGAGAATATGTTCTGGTAAGTCTTGTTCTAGTAGAGTATTTTGCATAGCATTATTTTTTATTGGCATGTGAAATGCACTGCCATGTTTTCAATATAAAAGAGAGTTTATTATCACATCAGTGGTATATTTAGTCAGATTACAAATTTGAAAAACGCTGGAACAAACTTCTTTCCGCCCCTGGGGCATCTTGTGAAAGGCATATCATGTTTGTAAAAAAATATTTATTGAGCACATATTTTGTGAATAACTTTTAGCGTTAAGCCATGTGCTCCCGTGACAGTCTATGACACCCTTTATGCGACAGCCGGCTTGGTTAGCCGAAGATTGTCGTCGCCATGCGGCCAACAATACTCACGACGTTTCCCACTCGGCTCGATACGACTCGAGTATGCAACTGTCAGGCAAGCAGCCAAAGCAGCGGCTGTTTCAATACATCTTTCGCTCATGCGTGTGCGTGCTGTTGGCGATACATTTTTCACTGATGGTGTTGCACACGGTAACGAGAGATGGTCTGCACACGGAAGAGAGTGTCGATTCAGCTTTGCGTGGGATGTTGCGAGAAGGCTGTACATTTGGAAAGTCTAAGACCTTCTTGTGGAAATGACAATGTTGCAAGTGTATATTGTGCTACAGGCACGATGATACTCTATACCCAAGTAAGTCAAGGAAATTTCCTTTACAAAATGTTCCTGGAACGACCGGGAATAGAACCAGTCACCCTCAGTATGGCATGGTGAATATCCACGACTTTTCAGCTGTGGCTTCGATGTTCAAAATATGTATGTCTTTTGTAATTCACTTCCTCACACATTTGTAGTCGTATGTCGACAAGGAATAGGGCGTGGGCTGTTTACAAGTCCAGATCCGGATGATATTTTTTTTCTCATCTTGCTTGCTTGCGAAACTGCTTTCTCTTCCATTAGACAGTGATGTAGTCGAGAAGCGTTATCGAATTATCCCTACGTTAGAGCAGTTGTTTAGAGGAGAGATGATTAATTTCAGATTGTCGGCATTGGCCAAATAGGAAAATCATCATATAGCACTTTCGACTTAAATGGTAGATCGATATGAAGACTAAAAAAAGTTTAAAATTATCATACGTGATGCGCCATATTTCATGAAATTGCTGAAAAACAGTATTATTTTAATTTGGAGGATTTTTAAACGGATTGAATTCTGACAAAGTTCTTTGGCGCTTCTATGTAAACTTAGTTTCTCTCTCTGGCCCTCTGAATATTTTACCATCGAAAAATAAACTGTTTAGTAAAATTCAAGGGAAGCCGCGTGATAATCAATGAATCGTAAAATATTCCGTTATTTATAAAATGATCATCAAGTATGTAGTTGACTAGAATTTTATGAATTTTAAAAAAATCAGAAACTCCACCAAGCTTGTCAGATGTTAGTCAAAACTTGAGAGTTTTTTTTTACTATGTTCTCAAGTTTACAAGAAATTGCTCCAAAGTTTCTGTCAAGAACTTTATTACAGGGTCTGATTTATGGATTACGCAATCATTAACTATTCTTTTTTTATGGAAGAATCATACAAGAACTTTATTGATTTTTTTTTCACAAATGTTACCGTAATCTTCTCAATGATATCTCCAGCCATCTAGAAATACATAAAAGTCTAATTCACACAGAACTCATCAAGAAAATTTTCAAATAACTTCATCCGAGGCTCCAGAAAATTTACAAGTTTCCCCAGAGTTTCTAAATGGTTCATTGGCATACAGAGTAGCTGAAAAACAGTTTCTTCAGTTGAAGGTTGGTTAAGAGCAGCTTTTTTTCATTTTTCAGAAACACTTGCAGAAACTTTTCCAGAACTTTTTCAGAGTTTCTACAAAAAACCACAAGATTCTTTTAGGAATTCTTGTCAAATTTCGTGAATATGTTACAAAGTCGATCAGAAATTTCGTTTAAAATTTTGGGAAAGTTGAAGTGCATTTAAGAATTTTTATTGTTGGGTTCAAAACGCCAAACTTAATGCAAATATTGCTGAATGGGATGACGCATATGCGGACATACTCCCATTAACCGCATGTCTGCTTTAAACGTCAATATTTTCTATAGTGTATTATTGAATGTTATGTTTGTCATTCTATAGTATACATTTCCAAAACATGTCAAGGCTTTGGGAAACAGTTAAAACAGACAAAATCATAGATTACATGCTTTTGAGGCGTTAAATAGTCACTAAAAAAATTCCGATTTTGGCTACTGAAAATAAAAAATGTGTTGCCAAAATCGGAGCCTCACTGTATACTCCTGACAGTTTTGGTAGATGCCCTAGCTAGTCAAGGTTCCCCGATTTCAGCGCTCCTTCATTGGTACAGTGGATGAATTCCTGGAGGAATCTCTGAAGGAACCGCTTGAGCAATTCCTGAAGAAACTGCTGGGATAACTTCAGAAAAAATCCATGGAGCAACTTTTGAAAAAATCCCTGCTGAAATTTCTGAAGTATGTGGTTCTTGGAATATTGCAGAAGTTTCTAAAGATATTTCCGAATGAATAAAAAAATCCGAAGAAAATAATAAATGAATTCATGAAAGAATTTCTAAAAAAAAAAATTTTGAAAATCCATCATTGAATTTTCTGAAGAAATTCTAGGAGGAATATCTGGAGAAACATCTGGAAACCTCTGGTGGAATATCTAACTAAACCTCTAGAGATATTTTTGGAATGAAATCCGGGAGAAATCCCCTAACAGGAGGAATTTCTGAGAAAATATATATATATATAGGAATATTCGGCGGAACTTCTGATGAAATCTCTGCGTGAATTTCTGCAGGAAACTCTGCAAGAATGCCTTCCAGCTTTTCTGCAAGAAACTCTGTAAGAATCTCGGTAAGACTCTGAAAAAAAAATCTGAAGGATTGCTTGGATTTGCTAAGACTTTCTTTATCTGGAAGAGAAATGTCTCGACCAGATACATCGAAAGGAATGTAAAGACATTTTGGGAATTTCCTTACTAATCTCTTGTAGAATTTCTTAAACAATCCTTGCAGAAAAATCTTAAGAAAACTTCTGAGAAAATTTTGAAAGAGTTCTGAATGTCTGATTCCTTATGGACCCGTGCATCACGTCCTAAAAAAACCATGAAGCATTTTTTGAGAATGTTCAGGAAAGGTTTTCAAGATGAATGCTTTAAAAAAACGTACGATTCCTCCATGAAAAAAAAATCTGATGGAATTTGAAGATTTCTGGAACAATCTGTGCAAGAATTTTTGAAGGGAATTCTCGAAGTATGTTCTAAAAGAGTCCATGCTATCCGTGCAAGACTTATTTAAGGAGTTCTTGTAGAAATTCCTGGAAGACTTTCTAAAGTCCAATGGTATTTATCCCTAGAAGATTTTGAGAAATCATTTATGACTGAATTTATGTAGGATTTCCTGGATGTTTTTTTAAAGTATGTAAATCTACTAGAAGTTTCCAAAGGATTTCCTGAAAGAATTTTGTTAAGAATCTCTGTGAGATTATTTCAAGGACTAGTGAAAGATTTTTAATTGAATTCTTGGATGGATGTCATGAGAGGACCATGGAAAAAATATCAAAAAAATCTGTGGTAGTTTTTTTTTTTCAAAGAAATCCTTGAAAAGAAATCTCTGGAGGAACATTTGGTGATGTTTCTGAAGGATTATGAGTCGAATTTATAATAAAAGCCATGGGAGATTTTCTGACGGAATCCTTCGAAAAATGTGTGAAGGAACCCCTTAGGGCAGTTTTTATAAAAATCGTTGCAGAAAATACCCGAATGAATCCAAGGGGGAGTCACTGAGCACATCTTTACTTGCGCCAATTATTCTCAGTGTGCCCCGAAGTGCCACTGCTTGATGATCCTGATTTTGCTTGGCAACTACCAAGACAACCAACTGTTTGTTTTCATTTTGCAGGTCAAATGCACATGGTTGCCTAGTTTTTTCACCCAAACTCAAGTGTCAAAATTGTGCCTCAGAGTGCCTCGGTGTGCCACACAGCGTATAAAACGGTGTGCTTGGCACCTCTTGGCACAATGTTCCAAGCGACTAGCCCCTTGAATGAATCTGTTTTTTTAAAGAGAGCCTAGGGGAATTTCAAAAGAAATCCCAAGGTAGATTGTAGAACTTCTGGAGAAATCCATAGTGGTATATCTGGAGAAAGTTGAAGTAATTGGAAAATTTCTGGAGAAATCTTGAGAGAATTTCCAAAGTAACCCCAGTAAAAATATTTCAAGGAACTTTTAAGACATTTTTTGAAAAATTCTGGAATACTTACTGAAGGCTTTGCAGAAACTTTCATTAAAGGTATCTCTATAGAAATTCCTAAAAAATGAATGTCTAATGTAATGTTTGAAGGAACCTCTGAACGAATTTTAACGAACGCTGAAAGAATTTCTACTCAAATTCATGGATATTTTTTTGGAAAAAAATTAAGAAATTTCAGAAGTAAATCATACAAGATGCTTCGAAAGAATTTTTTGGGAAATTTGTTGAATAAATCCCTGAAGAAAATTCCCAAATGAATCCATGGAAGTTTTTTTTTTAAGAATCCGTGAGGGATTTTTTAGTTGAAAACTCGGACAAATTACCAAAAAAATATTTTCAAGAGATTTTTGGTAGATTTTCTAAAGGAATCTCTAATACATTCTCCGAAAGAATGTCTAGAGAAATTTCTTACTAAACATCTAGAGGAATTTCTGAAGTAATCCATGGACGAACTTCTCAAACAATATCTGAAATGATTCGTGAAAAATTATGCAGGAATTGGTGAAGCAATTGACAGATTACGTAAAACAATTCTTTGTGACACTTTTGGAGAAACACATGAAAGATTTTCTGAAATAATCTAAAACATGATGATTTCATTTGGAAAGATTTCCTCATAGGCCATCGTAATAAAGTTGAATTCTAGGTTCACTTACTTTTATTTAGTCCCGCAGAATTGCAACAAAAGGAGACCGAACAGATAGCGGTACAAACCTACACTATTCGTACAGAAAAATCGTTCGGCAAATGCAGCACAACCAGTAAACACGCTCTTTCAAATGTTTGTCACGGATCTCTTAATTTCCGAAGGAACCCGTGAAGGAATTTTTGAAGCAATTCGTATAGGAATCCCAAGGTAAATCCGGGGAGAACTTTTCAAAGGAATTCCTGAATGAATTTCTGATTTTTTTATTTTATTTTTTGGGACTTTTATGCAAATAACGTTATTGTATATGTCCATTGCTCAAAATATTGGCGTTTGAATCAACCGTACATATTTTTGAAGACAGAAGTTTTCGATCCTTAAAAACTAGAGAGATAGTGGTTTATTATTTGTTTAGAGAAAATTATTATTATTAGACACACTTAATATTGAATACTGTGTTCGGTAATTTTTTTTGACGAAAATAGAACAGCTGAATACAGCAATAATGGATTGTTTACCTTTTGCACCCATTTTTGGCAGTTGGTGTACGGAGCCTCAGTAACATTTATTACAGAAACTACCGAAATAGTTCTGCTGTTCTTTTTTTGTAAAAAAAAAATACCGAACATGCAATTCAGGATTAAGTGTGTATGCTAAAAACTCCGAACCTTTTATCGAAAACTCAGTTTTCATGCAGTTTTTATATGTTTTGGTACATTTTGAAGTACAATAAAAAATTAAAAAAATTGCATCGATTTTATGTAAAACTAGCTGTCCCGGCAAACGTTGTCTTGCCAAGCTGTGGTGGTTTGACAACTATTGAGCTCATAACATCAAAGCACTCTTGATTGGTTTTATTTCGATCGTGTTGCTTTCCTTCCCAGCTCATGAAAAATCAGTAAGGTACACCGGGACAAGTTGAAACGGGTGGGGCAAGATGAAACAGCGGGTTAACATGATGTTTTCTAATGATCATAAACAATTTGATTGCCTTAACATATAGTTTTTGATTCAAACAATATTTTAGCGTAGGAAAATTTTCCAAATTCTACTGAAATCTATTTCAACACTTCGCGTTTCATCCAAGGGGCCAGACACGTACAATTCTTGGCTTAGTATATTATAGTATACTGAAATATATTAGTGCATCGTAGCAATCTCTGCGGCCGATTTTTTCGATAAACTATGTTTGTTTTTTGATTCATTTGTCACAGCCTTGATTTCAGCCAGTACGATTACTTTGATGGTAATACAATATATACAATAATATACATTAATATACCACACATATACTAATATACTTCGAATACACTCAATATGCTAATACCTGTCTAGCCCCTTGGTTTCATCTTGCCCCGGTGTACCTTACTTTATCAATTTTCTTACTTTTCTAGTTGATTTACGTAACTTTTTGTACATATAAACACAGCCACCACGAATACGAAACAAACCATGCAAGAGTCATCCCGATCGGTTCAGCCGTTCGTGAGTTTTGTTGCCTCAAAGAATCTTCAAACTCATTTATATATATATATATATAGATAGATAGACTAGCTGTCCCGGCAAACGTCGTACTGCCTGCCTACTGTGTTTTTGACATTCAAGTTCATAGAAAAGTGCCACTCAAAGCGCAATTTCATATTTTCCCGTATTTTTTGCCTTCCCGTACACTTTTTTCGATTATTTTTTCGTACGAACACGTCGGAGCCCTGTCTGAATGCAGCAGTGAAAGAATGAACCACACACGTTGCCAAGTTCCCGAGCCTATCCCGAGCAAAGTCTGACAGCAAATCGAAAACAAATTTTGATGCTGTGATATTGCAAATTATGATTACTCAGGTTGATGTCGTTTTGGTCGTTTTAACGGTTAAAACATCAAAAATGAAAGCAGAAAAATGTTCCTGTGAGAGCAAGTTGAAAACAATTCCTGCTATCAGTGATGGCAAATTGATTACTCTTTTTGCTATCAGTGCAAAAAATGGCAAAATCGCTAAATGTAGAGTTTTTTTTTTAATAATATGGAAACCTAAATGCAATACGTTAATTGCACTGATGGTATATTATTAGATGCTTTATACAAGGTCGCCTAGAAGTTTCGAAATGACTTAAAAACTCAAATATTTGTAATAATTTTAAATGACAGCAAAACGGTATCAAAATTTGAAATCGAAATTAATCAAGATAATCTGATAACAAAACATGATATCAATTTGCTGCTGATTACAAATCGTGTTTTCGATTTGCTATCATTTTGTTGTTAGACTTTGCTCGGGATTCGTGACATACAAACACCATTCCATTTTTATTTATATAGATTCGATTTTTTAGACATTTCAAAAATTTTAATGTCCACTAGAAAAAAATAATAACAGCATATTTTATATGCATTTCAAGAAGTGATATTGCTTGGAATGACATAAAAGAAAAAAACGCTGAAATATTATCCAAAATTTACACCTAGAATATCATTACCAAATCAAATTTTGGTTTTAAAAGATTCAAACGACAGCAGTTGACTACTCGCTTGCACTTCATATACACAGAAAAAAAATGAGATTTACACGTCATGTAAACTTCATTTTAGTCACGTAAACTTAGTGTTATGATGGTTTACATGATATACCATGTAAATTTGTGTTATATGTCATGTAAACTCTCAGAGTCATGCTGAATTACATGACATATAATGGAAATTTACATGATATTTCATGAACTTTACATGATATGCCATGTAAACTTCTATGATATCCCACGCTCCAATCATGTGCATATGTCACAGAATTTTACACTCTTTTTTAGATCTGTTCGATTGTGCT
Organism: Aedes albopictus; assembly: GCF_035046485.1. NCBI lineage: Eukaryota > Metazoa > Arthropoda > Insecta > Diptera > Culicidae > Aedes > Aedes albopictus. The sequence goes on along the minus strand of NC_085137.1, from coordinate 473,164,939 downwards.
ATTAACTAGAAGTTCCAGGATTTTTTTAAATATTATTTTCAGTACTTTTACCTCTTACATCAATCAAACTAATGTCACATTTTCGTTTGCAGGTTTATAAAATAACACTAGCTTACAGCATTTTTAACTCGGTAAGCTGATGATCATTTTTGGTGTAGAATCATGCCCTGAGTTCGAAAACGTAAAGGAAAAAAAATACAGTAGAGCGGAAATTTTTTCGACTATCCAATCCATACAAAGTTGATGATTTGAAATCGATTTTTTTTTCTATTTTAAGCAAAGTCGCTTACTTCACACATCTCATTCTCCGTAATCAATGCTCCGAGTGAGCTGAATTTTTTTCTGTGACTTGCCTGCATATGAAATGTCAAATAAACGTTGAGAAAGAATTTTTAGATTTTTTTTTTCTTATTGAAAAAAATACATTTCTTCATATATTTTTGGAAATTTTGCTAAAATTTAAGGAGATTGTCCCAAAAACTCGCCAATATCTTGAATTTCATCAATCTAAAGCAAAACATGCATGCAGATGATAGAATGGTATTGTATTCAGCTTTTAATTTATGGGAAAATATTTGAAATTGGCTGAACAAAACGCAAGGTATTTGATTTTTTTTTTTTTGTAAATTCCATATTTAAAAAAAATGTAAAACTCGATATAGAGCCAAAACTCAAAAACTGCTCTACTTAAAATTTTTTGAAGCACGGTTTCGAAATCAGCGCTAAATTGTGCTCTAAAAATTTTGGTCGTTGGCAGAAGTTCATGACTTTCGTTTTATTTTGTAAACTAGTGTAATATATGACGAGGTACCCAAGCAACACGACTTGTTCCAAAGACTTAGTTTAATTTATTCACTGTCCGTATTATAGACGATAGAACACAAACGCTTCTTCTTTAAAACCTAAAAAGCGCAGATTCTGAATCGTTATGCAACTTGAATGAGAGGGAATGATAAAAAAAGAAAAAAAAAGATTGTCCAGACTCGGACCATGGACTCCAGGAGTATTAATCACTCACCTTACATACTACACCAGTAGCTATGTGAGAGAATTTCTGCTCAACACACCATAAGTAAAAGCTACTGAAGCTACGTGTTACTTCATTGCACCTTCTTTGTCACAATAAGTTAGAGAACTGTCCAAATGAAAAGACGCGCAAGTTTTTCGCTACGCATTTGGAACATAATCTGAACAAACAAACCAAAATAAGATATTGCATGACTGTAACATAGCACATTTAATGAAAGCTGACTGTTTTATCACTTGTGAGGACACACGTAAAAACAAGAGGTGTTTGGTGATTTCTATGAAACAAAGCCGAAACTTTACGAAATTCGGAGTTTTAATGCAACTCAATCAACAAGATGGAAGTTGCGTGCGCTTTCAGTGCAATTTATTTAGACCAAAGCATAGAAAGCCACATTTTGTATGATGTTGCAGGTGCTGCTTGGGTAATATTTAACTCGCATATAATAAAATGCATCTCATTCCAACACAACTTTAATTTGATGGACAAGTCGTCATTTGTTTTTAACGAATTGGATTTCATATAAACCAATCTTCCAGAAATAAACTCCCCTGTTTTCAGTCATCCAATGGTAATAATAGGTTTCGCACACCATTTCGAGTCTACCGTCGTTCCTAACCCAGTGCCAATTCAAATAATTTGCCCGAAAATAGGTGAACCAAATCCGAGGGGTCCAGAACCTAAATCAAAGCCCGCACGACTACCACATGTCATCACACGGCGGAAAAGCCATTGAAACAATTCCGAACCTAACACCATTGATCGACAAAACGATGACAAACCGGTGTGCTTGTTTTCCACCAAAAAAACCATCGCGATTTTCCCTCACATGCGTTTCCGGATTTAGCACGGGGAAGTCCTCGTCAGAGGGGGTGAAATCATTAGCCTTCGATACGTCGTCATCAACCGAGGAGCCATCCAACCCAACTCGACGTGTAGGTACGTAGTCCACCATCTCCCACAAATCGAATTCGGAACCGATATAACAGGAACCGTGGAACCACCAAAACAGCTGCTGCTGACAGTGAAAAGGTGTTCGAATGTGGTGTGTAGCCACAGTATCAGAATGTCCTCGCTACTGCCCATCCACGTTTCCGTCCCTCATACGCGACTATCGCAAACGTCGATGGAAAATTCAAGCCAGACTTCTCCCATATTTGAACGACACGCTCTTGGTTGACGGCAGATGGGGCGGAGGAGGTTGTGGTGGTCGGATGGCTTCCTGTTTGATTTGGTCGCTATTTTTTCGCGACTGTTGACAACCTGGAATCGAACAATACGTAGGTATCGCCGAAACCTAATTCACCAGAAATCCAAATAAGAGAGAACATAGAGGTACACATGTCCCCACATGTCGTCGCTGCCATCCACCGGCGTTGAAATGCCTTCAGCGTACACTTCCTATCTTCTGATTTATGCGGTCGGTGGCGTGAAGAGATCACATTTTTTGCAGTTGAAATTTTATATTTTCACTGGAGGGGGAGAGGATGTCGAAGCGGGAGGAAGCGATTTGATTCGCATTTATTTTTCTGTCAAATTGAACTTTCGGAAAATGTGTTTACATATGATACTGTTTGTGATCGACCGGTCGGGCTGATTGGGTGTCACACAAGAACTGAACGGAAGCGTGAACACGACTTGCGTGATTTTCATAAATTTTGAGAACAGATTGAGGGAAGCGTAGTTGAAGGGTTTCTGATTCAATTCTGTGATTAACATACCATATGATTTGATTGAAGTCAATGACCTCTGGCAAATAAATAATAAAGTCTCCGTTACCGTCAATCGTTACACAACTGAGAGTGTTTGACTAAAACCTGCTTTAGTAATCGTTCATATACTTGGTGGACAAAACACATTGGTTTTGACCTTATCTTCTGCCATCTAATTTGTTTATTTTTTTTTCACTTTTTGTCCCACCACTCTTTGGCAGGTCGAGGGAGGGATAAAAATAATAAAGCATTTAAAATAAAAAATATTTAAAACTCATCGGATTTGTTAAAGATAGGGTCTGGGACCATTTGGGCTGGAGCACCTATTTTGGGCACTTGTTATTATAACTCAGGGGGTATCCATTAAGTACGTCACGGTCCTAGGGAGGAGGGAGGTTTGTGAAAGTGTGACGAGCAATGTATTAGGTATAGGAAAACCCGTACGAAGGGGGGAGGGGGGTCGAAAATTCCCAATTTTAGCGTGACGTACTTAATGGATGCTCCCTCAGTCATTTTTTAACCGATTGTCTTGATCTTTGAGACACGATCAGATACGCAGAGTATCTATCCATGTTCAAAATTTCAAGCCAATCGGTATGAAATTGACTGAGTTATAGCAGCAAGTGTCCAAAATAGGTGGTCCTGCCCATATGGTCCAAGACCCTATTTGAACAAGACCCGATATTTTGATAAATATTTTTTATCTGCCCCCTCAAAATCCAAAACGGTGAGTCGATAAGGAGAGCGTCCAACATAGCTCTGGTCCTCACAAGTTCCTACCCCATGTTTCCACGGGTCAAGCGATGACAAAGACCGCCAGCTAAGAGTTGTGTGCTTAGTTGGTAGTGCAGCCTGGGCACTGTCATCCATCTGACTTCAGCTAGATTGAGGAGGTACGATCCGAGTGTCTGTTCACCAAGGAGGTGCGGCTCAAACAGCGTCTGTTCTGGCATCCAGCGGCTGAGTAAGAAACGCTGCACCACGCCCAGCTAGATCCAAGGTGGTAGCCCCATCAGCGTGGTCGTCCCAGTGTTGGTTGGGACGTTAAACAGAACTGGCACGATGGCCCTCCGGCGAGACAGGAGTGTTGGCGTAGGCCCAATAAGCCACCCGTAAAAATCCCCATTGCGAATAACATAGGAGAAAATACGTCTCGATACAATCGGCAAAGACCCACGCGACGAAATAAGGACTACGATTGGAAACTTGGAACATGGAATTGCAAGTCACTAGGTTTCGCAGGATGTGACAGGATAATCTACGACGAACTACATCCCCGCAACTTCGACATCGTGGCGTTGCAGGAACTTTGTTGGACTGGACAGAAAGTGTGGAAAAGCGGGCATCGAGCGGCTACCTTCTACCAAAGCTGTGGCACCACCAATGAACTGGGAACAGGATTTATAGTGCTGGGCAAGATGCGACAACATGTGATCGAGTGGCAGCCGATCAACGCAAGGATGTGCATGTTGAGAGTTAAGGGCCGTTTCTTCAACTACAGCATCATCAACGTCCACTGCCCACACGAAGGGAGACCCGATGACGAGAAAGAAGCGTTCTACGCGCAGTTAGAGCAAACATACGATGGTTGCTCGCCACGTGACGTGAAAATCGATGTCGGCGACAGGTAGCGAGGTAGGAAGGGAGGAAATGTACAGACCGGTCATCGGGCGAAAAAGCCTGCACGTCGTATCGAATGATAACGGCCAGCGATGCGTAAACTTTGCAGCCTCCCGTGGTATGGTAGTCCGAAGCACCTTCATCCCCCGCAAAGATATCCACGAAGCTACCTGGAGAGCATCCGTTTAAATCGACCACGTTCTAACCGATGGTAAATTCTTCTCGGATATAATCGATGTCCGCACATACCGCAGTGCGAATATAGATTCGGATCACTACTTAGTCGCTGTATGCATGCGCTCAAAACTTTCGACGGTTATTACTACGCGTCGAAGTCGCATGCCACCGCTAAACATCGAGGAGCTGCGTAACGTAGAAGTGGCTCAGGTTTACGCGCAGCAGCTAGCAGTGGCCCTACCAACGGAAAAAGCAGCTTGGTGCAGCTACACTGTCTTCAAGTGTGGTACGATAGCGAATGTGAACAGTTAAAAAACGAGAAGAATGCAGCATCACCGTACGAGAGGCACGATATACACAGGCACAGAACAAGCAGAATTCAGTCTTCCGGATAAAGAAGCGCCAGCAGGAAGAACGAGATCGCGAAGCAATGGAAGAGCCGTAGCGCGCTAAGGACACACGAAAGTTCTACGAGAAGCTGATCCGCTCGCGCAGAGCCTTCGTGCCACAAGCCGACATGTGCCGAGATAATCACAGGAATATTCTCACGAGTGAGCGTGAGGGTGTCGAGAGGTGGCGGCAGCATTACGATGAGCACCTCAATGGCGACGTTGCAAGTACCGAAGGTGGCGTGGTAACAGATCTAGGAGTATGTGTACAGGACGGAAGACTTCCAGCCCCTAACCTCCAAGAGATTGAGGAGGAGGTTGGCCGGTTGAAAAACAACAAAGCCGCTGGAGCAGATCAACTACCAAGCAAGCTTCTAAAATACGGTGGAGAAGCACTGGTAAGAGCACTACACTGGGTCATTACCAAGATTTGGGAGGAGGAAGTATTACCGGAGGAATTGATGGAAGGTATCGTGTGTCCCATCTACAAAAAGAGCTACAAGTTGGATTGCGAGAACTACCGCGGGATCACACTACTAAGCGCTGCCTACAAGATACTCTCTCAAATTTTATGCCGCCGTCTATCACCGATTGCAAGAGAGTTCGTTAGGAAATATCAGGTTGGATTTATGGGTGAACGCGCTACAACGGACCAGATGTTCGCCATCCGCCAGGTGTTACAGAAATGCCACGAATACAACGTGCCCACACATCACTTCTCGCGCTTAGTATCATGCGGGCGTTTCTACAATGATCGATTTCTCTTCATCGATTTTCTCTTTGATTAATAACTTGGCCGGCAAATTATGTTCAGTTGTTTTTGTTGTTTTAAAAGCTAGACCTAGTTGTCCTTTACCGAAACACACCGAGAGATTATCCGAATATCAGTCGTATTTCCCGGAATAATCCGAAGAGAAAATCGATGAAGAGAAATCGATCATTGTAAATACGCCTGTGCCTAAACGCGAGACTTGTTCATCGATTTCAAATCGGCGTTTGATAGAATCGATCGAGAACAGCTATGGCAGATTATGCACGAATACGAATTCCCGGATTAACTAATACGATTGATCAAGGCGATGATGGATCGAGTGATGTGCGTAGTTCGAGTATCAGGGACACTCTCGAGTCCCTTCGAATCTCGCAGAGGGTTATGGCAAGGTGATGGTCTTTCGTGCTTGCTGTTAAACATTGCTAAAGAAGGTGTAATTAGGTGAGCGGGGATAAACACGAGTGGAACGATTTTCACGAAGTCCGTTCAGTTGCCTGGTTTCGCTGATGATTTTATAGCTCGTAAATTTGAGATGATGGCGGAAACGTACATCCGACTAAAGAGTGAAGCCAGGCGAATCGGATTAGTCATTAATGTGTCGAAGACAAAGAACAGGATGGCAAAGGGCTCCAGGGAGGAATCACCGCGCCCGCCACCCCGAATTTATATCGACGGTGATGAATTCGAGGCGGTTGAAGAATTCGTGTACTTGGGCTCACTGGTGACCGCCGACAACGACACCAGCAGAGAAATTCAGTGGCGCATTGTGGCAGGAAATCGTGCTTACTTTGGACTCCGCAGAACTCCACGATCGAATAAAGTATGCCCATGTGACGTGTGAACTATCTACAAACGCTGAAGACTGGTAGTCCTCTATGGACACGAAATATGGACCCTACGTACAGAGGATCAACGCGCCCTTGGAGTTTTCGAACAGAAGGTGTTGCGTACTATCTACAGCGGAATGCAGATGGAAGACAGGATTTGGAGGGGGAAGGCGTATGAACCACGCACTGCGTCAGCTGCTGAGAGAACCAGCCATCGTCCATAACGCGAAAATCTGGAAGCTACGGTGGATGGGTCACGTCAGCAGGATGTCGGATAGCAACCCGACTAAAATGGTTCTCGAAAGTCATCCGACCGGTGCGCAGCGATCTAGGTGGGTCGATCAAGTGGAGGACGATTTGCGGGCCCTTCACAGAGTGCGGAACTAGAGACATACAACCCTGGACCGAGTAGAATGAAGACAACGCCTACGCACAGCAAAGGACTCTCAGGCCTTAGTCTGACCGGTAAGGTCAGACACAAAGCAAACAAATTGGCTGAATTTTTGTTTTAATCGTACCCCGGTTCGCCACATTACACCTTCGATATCGTTGCTGAACAACAGGCGTCGTAGCCCCCAGCGAGGTTCGAGTGTACTGGACAGTTCGTTCGATTCCCTTACCTAGTGAATTCCGAAGGTCAACTACTTCACCACCGGGATCACAATGTGTGACACATTCACATCCATAAAGTACGATATTCTTGCATGTAAACCATTCCAAGCAAGAAACCAGGAAAAAAAATATAGAGCCCACCCAAATTTGCAATGCAAAAAAGGATTCGCTCGGATCGATTTTGCACACCGAAAACCACCCAACCACACAGTGAAAAGACACACATTTGGCCTCGCTGGTGCCGCCACCACCGTTAGGTGGCACTAGCGGGACGTTGAGCCCACGAGCTAAAAAGAGAGCGAATACACCGAGCCCCAGCAACCAGCTCCACCGCCGAGAAGAGGTCGAATCGTGTTTCTCTTCCTACGCCCAACCAAGCCAGCCCAGGCCAGCTAGTCTAGTAGGTAGATGTAGATACACTACTAGCAGCCCGAGGACCCACACACTAAGGGGAAAAAGTATGTCACTCGTCCTGGCACTGACTGGCTTCGTTTTCTTTGTATTCTTCTTCGTCGTGGTCGTCGTCGTCATCATCATCATCAGTGGGGTCGTCTTCCGCCTTTTTTCCCACCCACTTTCCACACGAAAAACACGACACCGAGAGAGCTGACGACGACGACGACGCGCCTCTCCTTCCGTATTCGGGGGACTCCGCAAGCTGGTGCGGTGGTCGCTCGTTCCGAATTGAGGGTGGTGATCTTCAGGAAATTCCAACAGCAAACAGACATGGAACCTGTTGTGGTCGGTCGGTTGAATATGATGGGGGGATCGAACGAGCGGCAGGGAAAAAAAGACACTTGAGAGTGCTGTCGACATCCTGTGCCCAGTATAAGAATGGAAACGACGATTAAATTTACGAAGCGAACACAGGAAGTGGCCTAAAAGTCGTTGTCCGAACAAACAATATTAAATCACTTCCACTCTCACTTGGTCGCCCAAATGGATGGATATTGCACTTTTTTTGTTTTCTTCTCTACCTATAACTAAGAAAACCATAACTGGTTGACAATAAGTTCACTAGTAAGGTAAGGTAATACTAAGTGAAGTTTAAAGATGAATTTTGTACTCATTCAATGGTTTCAATATCCAATATTCGGGCGTGAAATCTCGGCTATACGTTCTTTTACACTTGTGCATGTTTTTATTATCGTATAAATTGGTCCGAAGGGTCTCAGATTTTCATGAAACTTTATCCACAGGCAGAGCTAATGGATAGATGAACAAAAAAAAATGAGAAAAACTCGGGGTCGCCTATTTTTCCGGAAAACTCAGGTGGAAATTTTTTGTTTTACCCTAACACTACTTAATTTGAAAAATTATAACTCAAGAACGAAGCATCAATGAAACAAAGTTTTTTTTTTCAGAAAATGAAAGAAAATGTTCTCAGGAATCTAAAAAAAATGAACTGGAAAAAGTTTCCCACAAATTTTTCCACAGTTGAGAAAAATCGTAAAGAAAAGCCGGAAAAACTATGCCCGAACTCGCGAAAAATTTTCAATAAAATATTTTTATAAACTTGGATCGCTGAAATTTTTGGAATGTACTTTTTTTTCGTTACTGAGTTATGGCCAAATTTGTGAAAATAACCATGTACGCATATATTATAAGGTTATTTTTCACAAAATTTGCCATAACTCAGGAACGAAAATTAAGTGCAATCCAAAAATTTCAACGATCAAAGCTTATAAAATAACCTTCTCAAAAATATTTTTTTGAAAATTTTTCACGAGTTCGAGCATAGTTTTTCCGGCTTTTCTTTATCAATTTTCTCAACGGTGGAAAATTTTGTGGAAAACTTTTTTCACTTCATATTTTTTTTTTGGTTTCCTGAGAAAATTTGCTTTCATTTTCATTAAAAACTTTGTTTCTACGATGCTTCGTTCTTGAGTTATGATTTTTCTAAGAAAAGGCTTTTATGGCACATTTTGGCATTTTTCAACAAAAATGGCCATAACTGGAACCGGAAAATTTTGTGGAAAACTTTTTCCAGTTCAAATTTTTTTTTTTAATTTCTGAGAAAATTTGCTTTCAGTTTCTAAAAAAACTTTGTTTCTACGGTGAATGGAGCCCCCACGGTGAATGGCGCCTTGACGGTATCTCGAAGGATTTCTAAAGGAGTACCATCGAAGATTTCTTCAAAAGATTTCAATAGATTTTTTTCACAGAGATTCGTTGATTCTCATAGAGATTTATTTCTCTAAGGGTTCACTTTTGAAATTCAGGAACTTTTTCAGTAATAAATCGTTATATTCAGGGATTCGTTCAGGCACTTATTTAGAAATACTGTTATGGCAACACTGACTATGGAGCCCAAATCATGGATGAGAATCGGCGTGAGTGACGAAATGTCAATCGTCTGTGACAGGATTGTCATCGAGACAGATCGACGGTGAAACAAATTACCAACGTGCTCGATGCCGCATGGGAAATTAATTCGTGAATTATCGGTGCATTAATATCGCAATTACGTTCGTGTTATGGTAGTTCGAGAGTTTAGTGCGTGAAATAACCGATAGACGTTTGGGTATGATGCTAGGGTTTTTGATTTTCAGCGATTAAAATGAATTTGATTTCTTAGGCTATAAAAGGTTAGGAGATACTTCCTCAATTTGCTACCCAGAACCGGTCGAACGGATAACCGTTGTCCGATTCCGTTGTCAAGAGGTAAAAATCACGGTTAAATTATAAGAACCTAAAAATGAAATATTACAATCAACAATTATAATTATAGCATTCGGGGCTTAATTGGGGCTCGCCATTGAAGGCAAATGAGAAGACTGCATGGAACGGTAGAAGACCATGTAAGAAAATTAAATTTGTTATTTCCTATAGAATTTATTACTAAAACCTAAATATATTTTAGCTTTGAGCTGCTGTTGAGTAACTCCACTGCTACATAGATTCTCACCAATCCGAACAAATACCTTTGGAGATTGCTTAGGTATATTTGTGGAGCAGACCTGGTGTGGTGGTTAGAACACAAGACTATCATGCGAGGACCTGGGACTTCCGACATACTCACTAAAAGGTGGGTTCTTCCTTCGGAAGGGAAGTAAAGCGTGGGTCCCGAGATGAACTATTCGTGCATCTATTCCTGGGCATCCCTGAGAAATATATTGAAGGATATCTACAAGATTTTCACCAGTGCCTTTGTCTACAATATCTGCGGAGGTTTTGGCTGGCATTATTAATCCTCGAGCAGTCGCGGCTTTGCCTACGTGCAACGACGCCACGCTCACGCGGTGTACCAAAAGGGTGCATTTTTCATGGTGCGTGTACTCAGTGCACGATGCGACCGCACCCAGGTTAAGAGATTCCTTCAGAAACTCTTCTACAGATTTCCAGGAATTTTCCAAGCATTTAAGCTTGAAAATAAGTTCAGAGTTCCTCCAGAAGTGTCTCATGGTTTTTTTCTTCAACGAATTAAGGAAATATCTCAGGGAGTTTCTTCTAGAATTTGCCAAACATTCTTCAAAAAATAACAAAATTTTGCACAGTTGTTTTGGACGCTAAAAGGAATCGAAAAAGCTTTGTTCCGAAAAATTGACTTTGTTGACCCAGTCTAATGTCTATAGAAATATCAGGAAGTATTCTAGGAGAGCTTTGGCGGAATTCCCAGAAAAGTTTATCGAGTAATTATTATAATTGGAATGGAAGATTTTCTAAAAGTACACTCCCGATCAAAAGTTTGGGGTCACCCCCTCAAAAACATGTCATTTTTTAGTCCCATATCTCCGCCAATTTGCGTCCGATTTCAAAACCCTAGGTTTCATTCAAAAGATAATAAGTCAAAGAAACTTTGAACATGATTTAAAAGAATTTTTTTCAAAAGATTTTGTATGTAAACTTAACCCAAAGTTGTCAAATTTTCCAAAAAATGAATATAAACTTACGGCAGTGTCGCTGGAAATTGGGTCGGCCAAATTTTAAGATATGAGTGGTCATATAACCCATTTTTTATTAGCTTTCAACTGCTTTTTACAGAACTTAGCTAAAAAATCTAGAAAAAAAAGTTATAAGTAAGTTAACTCCTCATGTCATCGACCAAAAGTTTGGGGTCACCCCTCAATATCATGTATCAGCCAAAAGTTTGAGGTCACTTTAGTAAAACATGGAAAAGTGATTTGATGATATCTTCGTCATCTATAGTTCAATTTCAATTCTTTTTGGCGCATATCAAAGATAATTAATTAAATTTACGTTTGATGGATTTAACTCAACGTAATTAACGATTTTTGTTTATAAAAATGTTATGTAAAATGAACACATTTCAAAAAATGAGGCAATTTTACGTTAAGTTTTAGTATGTAAATTTCAACAAATATGTTTGGTTCAATGTCTATGCAGTGAGTATCATTCATTATGTTTCAAATGAGCCAAGAAGAATTAAAATTAAAGCTAATAGAAAATGGGTTTTATTACCGCTCGCATCTGAAAATTTGGTCGACCCAATTTCCAGCGACACTGTCGTAAGTTTATATGCATATATTCATTTTTTAGAAAATTTGGCAACTTTGGGTTAAGTTTACATACAAAATCTTTTGAAAAAATTTCTTTTAAATCATGTTGAAAGTTTCTTTGACTTATTATTGCTGTGTGCATTCGAAATGCAAATATCAAATGCGGGAACACCAAATGCGGTAAGATTTTCTAACAAGTAACCCGATGTCAGTGGGAGCTTTTGAATCCTAGGTTTGGACCATGGTTGCTAAGTTGCTTTTGGTAACATTGTGTTACCGCGTTTGGAGCGCATTTGGGCACCGTTTGCATCTTGAACGCACACAGCAATATCTTTTGAATGAGACCTAGGGTTTTGAAATCGGACGCAAATTGGCGAAGATATGGGCCTCAAAAAATTTCATGTTTTTGAGGGGGTGACCCCAAACTTTTGATCGGGAGTGTACTTCTGAAACTATTTGTGAACATATTCCTGAAGAAAATTCTAGTAGGAATACTTGGAGAAACGCCTGGATAAGCTTCTTTAAAGATATTTCGAAAGCAACTCCTATAGAGATTCCCAGGAAACATTTCAGAATCCATTCATTAAGGAATCCAGGAGAAATACTTAGAGGTACCCTTTAAAGAAAATGCCTAAGATTTTTTTTTATAAACCATATGGAGGAATATCTGGCGGAAGTCCTGAAGGAATTTCTGTATAAACTCCTGCAGGATTATGTGGATGAATCCCTGTAGACATTCCTAGTCATATTCTGGCAGAAAATTTTAATGGAATCCTTAGAGCAATTCCTAAACAAATCTCTGGAGGAGTTTTTGGAAAAATCTCTGGAAATGTTTTTAAGAAACCATAAGTCGAAAACCAACAAATGAAATTTACGAAGAAATGATCTTTCGAGAAATGTTGATGTAATCCTTGTAAAAAATCTGTAGGAATCCCTGCAAAAAATTACCGAAAGGTTTTCTAAACAAATTCCTAGAAGAAGGAACCCATGGCAATCTAGATAAAAGATTTTTTGGATACATTTCTTGAGAAATTCGTATGGGAATTTCTGAAGTAATCCTTCTAAAGGAATTCATGGAAGCAGCAATTCATAAAAGGTTTCCCAATGGAATCCTTGAATTTGATTATGAGGAAATTTCATGCAAAAATTCCGAAGGAATCTCTAGGGAAATTTCTAAGGGAATCCCATGAAGAATTTCTGAAGGAAACTTTGGCGAAATCATCGAAGGAGTCTTTAGAAAACTTTCTGAAGAAATCTGTGGGAAAGTTTCTGGAAGAACTCTAAACAATTGTTTTTTTTTTTCAAGGAATCAAGCGTTTCTGAAGTAATCTATGAATGATTTCCTGAGTAAAAAAATCCGTAAGGAGCTTTCGTAGAATTTATGGGGCTGAGGAAACCCATTGAGCTTTTCTAGAGTAATTTTAAGAAATGTTTCTGGAGGTTCCTTCTTCTTCTTCTTTCTGGCTCGACGTTCCAGCTGGAACTTGGTCTGCCGCACTTCAACTTAGTGTTCTTTGAGCACTTCCACAGTTATTAATTAAAGGGCTTTCTTTGCCTGCCGTTGCATGAATTTGTATATTGTGAGGCAAGTACAATGATACACTATGCCCAGGGCAGTCGAGAAAAGTTCCCGACCGGAACGGGAATCGAACTCGCCGTCTCCGGATTGGCGATCCAAAGCCTTACCACTAGACTAACTGGAGACCCGTAGAGTTTCCTGTAGAGTTAATTTTGATGGAAATTCTAGAGCGATTATATTAGCTGAAGAAACCAATAGTAGACGATTTTGAAGAAATTTCAAAAATAATCTGTGGAGAACTTTCAAAAGTTTTTAAATTTATTTCCGGTACGATCTCTAGAAACTCTTTGGAGAAAATTCTTACGGAAACGGTGAGTGTTATTAACCTTCCTAATGCGTCACGTTGGGAACATCTCGCTGACGAAGTGTACGGTTTGGGTCAAAAATGGTCCTCAATGCATAAGGAGGGTTGATGAATCCCTGGAAGAACTCTTGAAAGAATTCTCATAGAAACAATCGTGGGCGTTCCTAGATGAGTCATCGCTTAAATTATCTAGAAATTTTTCTAAAGCACACGCTTTGGAAATGCTGGAGGGTTTTTTTAAGCAATCCGTGTAAGAATGTCTGACGATATTCACGAATTGATTTCCTAATGCATCATTTGATAATTTTTTGGAAATACTTTCATAAATTTGCTATAGTAATCCGTGAAGGATTTCTCAATTAATGGTTTAATTTCTGGATACATTACTGCAAGATTTTCTAAAATAACTTATTGTGAAATTTCGCAGGAATCTAGGGAAATATCTTAACTATTTCCTGCAAGAAACTGCATTAAACTCTAGAGAAAATAGCCGTATGAATTTTTGATAACTTTTTGAAAAAGTTCGGAGAAAATCATGAAAAATCCTTAAGAGATCATACTGGGATGGAGTTTTTTTTATCTCAATAGTCAATTACTCAGTGAGTAACTTGGAGCAGGGATGCCAGATGATTGATTGAAAAAAAAATGTATAACACATTTCAAAAATCTGTATGCCAAACAAAATTTGGGTGAAAGATCTGTATCCTATACGAAAATAAAATAGCCACTCTAGCTCTGTATATCCCTTTCGTAACGAATTAGCAAAAATGTGTCACAGACAAAGAGACTTAACACCTTGAACGATTATCATGGAAATCTATCGCCCAGTTCACACTACCATCACCTGGTGGAAAAGTTGCACGAATCACTGTGTTGTGCAATATCGTCAACAAAAAGCGCTAGTGTGAAACGTCAGACGCATAGAAAAACGATGCGCGCGCCTCTGGTTGCGAAAGCCACAACTATGAAAATTTGAAATGATCGTTAAAAGCGTCGTCGATGGAAATTTCGCAAGTGCTACGTCTGTTTGTCTGTGATTGTGTTGTTAAGCGGTAACAGTTTTGCATATTTTTTCATCTGTTTATATTTTGTTTTATGTGATGTAAACTGTTTCAATAATTCAGCCATTACTTATACTTGTTTGTGAGTAAACAAACTTTTGTTTACATTGCCTGTGAAATTTACCACAACAAAGTAAACAAAAAGTGGGCAAAAACCGTAAAACATGAAAAAGTTTTATCTGTCGCATATTGTTTATTTCCGATTTATCTAGGTTGTCAAAGCTAGAAAACGAAAGATAAAGAATAGTTCTTTCAAATGAGGAAAAATAAATGTTGCTTTTTTGGAAAATCTAAGAGTTCTGGAGAGCCAAAGTTGAGCAATTTGTATGGAAATTTCACTTTTGCGCTCCGTCCCGAAAGGGATATATAACATCCCTGACTTGGAGTAACCTCGATGGAACCACTGCATTAGGTTGAAATATTTAAATATTTAATTTGCTTTATTTCCACTCAACCCCCCCAAATATTTAAGGTGCGAAAAAACTTGGCTGCACCAGACTATATTTTCAATAAATAAAAAAAAATCTATTAATCTCTCGTTCTAGTTCCCAAACGTGGTGCCTGATATGGAAAATAAAATGCGCATTTGTAGGGTTTGTATTCGTTACATTGGCGCCCAACGTGGGGCCAATACGCAAAAGAAAATGCTGTAATTGTAAGGTTCCAATGTTTTCGTTAAATTGGCGCCCAACGTGCGGCGTTGTGCATTTACAAGGTTCCAATGTATTATTTGTTGCATTGTTTTTTTTTTTATTTTTTATCACCACATTTACATCATCCCATCTGTCCCTTTATCCTTTTATGCCAAATGAGATTTTGAATCGGCCTTTTCTACCGTTGAACTTCTCTGTAAATTCAGCAAAAAGCTTGAATAAAAGAACTTGTATGCTAGGTCTTTTTCAAAATCCTTAAAACACCTAAACAATATTTTCTGGAGTACTTTTTAAGAAGGGTTATTTTTTTTTGCTTTGTTGTAAGTGCATACTTATTTATTTCTTAAAGTGTATGAAAGCTTTATTATCAGAATAGTCTATAATTTATGTATCATTAATATCTTAATTTTATTTGTTTACAACCCGTGTCGGGGCGTTACCCGGAGGAATTCATTCTCAATTGTTTCACAGTACTTATTTTGGGGATTTCATTTTTTTTTTTCCAAGATTACAGGATTATCTCAGCAGCTAAATATTAGCACAAGAGATTTTCCGTCGTATTACAAATATTTTATTTTTAGAAATTAAAATAAAAGCAAAAAAAAACATGAAAACGTAACAGTTTTGAATATATTTTTTTAAAAGTGTACAATCTTTTTGCAAGATTTTTTTTGTAATTTGAACTTTATTCTGCAGACAGATGTATGATAATTTACAGCAGGATTTTATAAACAGTTCATGAGATAATTTCCTAAAAAACGAGAGTTTTTGAAGTAATTCTTGAAAAAGGGCACTTTCCGAAAAATGAAGATGAATAATTCATTTGCATTTCATAGGATACATTGCAAGTAAAAATGTAAGAAACAATATTTAAGAATATAAATGTTGGTAATTCCGGTAATTTGTTAAAAATAAATAATAATGGAAGAAAGATTTTCTACAATGTAAGATCTGACGAGTTTTAGGAAAAGCAGTTCCGATCACTCTATAATTTTCCTATTTAGGTTTTTTTGAGACATGTTGCACACTCAGCACACTTGCATGAGCATGAGCATAGATGACCGCACAATTCGTAGTTGCTACTCCGTGATTGACCAGAGCAATCGAAATTGCACAAGGAACCAATGAATAGGGCTTGGGACTAGCTTACTATTCTCAATGTACACAGGTCGAGAGCTCTCAACTTTAATAAGGTCAATAACGGCGCCGGCCACGTCCTTACGGTCATCGAGGATGGAAGGGAATGTTAGTAAGACAAACGTTGTTAAAAAGACCGCGAATCGCTGCATCTCCACGTTTGTCTCAGGAAGGAATTTTTTGTTAGTAGGGAAAGGTGCATTGTCAGTCCGGGAGTCACCTATGGTTGGTGATATGATTTGACAATGGATCAATATACACAAACCGCCGTTAACAACCGACCACTTTTCGACGCAAGAACTAGCCAAAAAGAAAATTCTATCGCGCGTCTCCACTCCACTAGGGAGCAGAAACCTTTAGTCTATTCCACACAGAAATACACTGAACGCGACTCACTTGTCGGCGCCCGGATTTTTTCTCGACCGGCGAACCCGAACTAACATTTTTCACTCTTTTGTGTAAATGCAAAAAATGAAAGAAAATATTTATTATCAACTAAAAGTGTATTGGAAACTAGCGCCGAAGGGAAGCGAAAAATTCGGAACCGACTCAACCACGGTGCGCGCACACTCGTCCCGTCGTCGGTGCCCCGCAGAGAAGAAAACAAAATCGCAAAAATCTAGCAAAGCGAGCGCGCGAAGCTTTGCTGCTGCCGAACTACCGCACACTACTGACTGCTTGGCGTCCCGTCGTCGGTGCCCCGCAGAGAAGAAAAACAAATCGCAAATATCTAGCAAAGCGAGCGCGCGAAGCACCTCTATAGATGGCGCTGTTTCTCAGTTCCGTTCTGCGGTCAAGAATAATGCAACGTTTGCAAATTTATTGAGTGATGTTTAACTGAATTTTGAATGCATTGAGATAGGTCATGCATGTCTTCACCGTTCCTACCATTACACTGTTGCAAAAATTACCAACATTATCACTTTAGTCCACTATTATTTCTTTTTTCGGCCAAACGGCCTTCGACCAAATAGTCTGGAGCCATTTCAATATACTGGGGGTGACCAAAATGTTTGGAATAGGCAACTTTTTTTCTCCCTCAAAAAAGTTTAACAAGCTGTTACTTTTCATAGAGTGCATAAACAATTCTGAAATTTTGACTGTTAATGCTCAAAATTTCATTCGTTTCGGTTCACTGGTTTCTGAGATACGACAGTTCAAAAAATAGTTGTCTAAAAGGAATTGTGTTTTACGAGAACGGTTCGAGCTTCGTGAAAGATAAATCAATCGAGCTCCAATTTGTAGCAATGATGCACATACAATAGGTTGACAAACAGTCGCAAAATTTGAAAAAAAAACTGATACACTCTATGTAAAATAACAGCTTGTTGACCTTATTCCTAAGCGAATAAAAAAAGTCGTCTAAATTTATGTTCATCAGATAATTAAAACCATATGTCTTCAATTATATGATTGCATTTCAAATGGGAACCCAAATATTTTTGAAACGCGTAGCATAACTAATGGACAGCCCCAAGCTGCAAAAAACCGTTTTGAAGATTTTGTTTTTATCGACGACGATGATAATAAGAACGAAACCATGTACTGAACTTCATGTAAAATGGGGCTTCAGCATATAAAAGTTATTTGCAAAAAAAAAAGAAAAAAAAAACTACTATATTCTAGAAGGTATCATTTATAATTTTATTTTGATGCCAAAACGGATGGTCAGATGTACATGACTAAATCAATTACCAATCATTTTGGATTTATAAGTATGATAACAAATCATTTTTTTTCTCGACGTAATCAATTTTTTTTAATTTTTTTTATCTGTGCATATTAACTTATAACTAGTTCTTCCCACATGAGTTATCATTGAATGTAAACGCAGACAAAACATGGAAACATTTTGTAACATAACAATTCGATTGGATGGACATAACAGTATGGCAAGCAGATGCAATCAAAACACATGACACCAAATATTACTCAAGCGTCTTCCCCACTCACAGCCTGGAAACAATTAAATTTACGACGCCAACACAGGAAATGGCCAAAAAGTCGTTGCTGCTTGGACAAACACCATTAAATCACTTCCACTCTCACTTACGACTCGTTTTTGCTTTTAATTACTCTAACGGCCAGCTGCCAGTTCCATTGTCAGTTGTTTTTTCTTTCTTTCCTTCCCGCCAGAGTCACTTCCGGCTGTTAATTTTCTTTCAGTTAATTTTTATGAGCTATCACGGCCGTCCTTTTCTTATCTTGTGGGTCACTTTCACTTGGAGATATTTCGTTGTTGCTTTTTTTCGGTGAATTGTTTTTCCACCTTCTTTCACTTTTCTTCAGGTTTGAGAGCTACTTTATTTGATTGTGGTTTTTAATTTAATTTACCACCATCAGTCACATTTATTGGCTCTTATGGAGAAAGGGATCCCTGGCGCATTGTGGGATAGTCCCTCCTCAAGGTAAGTTCACTACTCTAACCCAGTAACGGAAACGAACGGTCTATCACTTCTCGTTTTAGATTAGCGGAATTGTCGACTGATAACAATCTGGGTTCCCCTTCATTAATTGCCTTGACTGGATCCTTTTAATTCTTGGAGACACGCACTGGGCATTAATTAGACGGGTTTCTCTTTGGGAAAAACGATTTCCCTACTGGTGGCGTTTTAGTGGCGTATAGTTGAGTGTTGACTGATTTCCTTCACTACACACTGAGACTGTGACACTTTACGACACCCAAATGGATGAAATTAATAATACCACTTTGAGACATCCACAGTACTACGATTTTTGTGCTTTTCGCCAAAGAAACAGATTTCCACGACTTGTTTCACATCGAGTTATTTACAGTCACACTTAGATTTACGGCTATAACGTCGAACCGGATGCTTCTCTCCCTTCAGAAACTTAAAACTTTTTCGAATTCACGATTTCACAAACGATTTACGTAAAAACACACGACGTCAACTATGCACGCACAGACAGAAAACCAAAAACATCCAGGGAGGGCGAAACAACACCGAAACACCGAAGGACGACTACGACAGCGACCACGACACCTAATGGACACACATTCTAAAACGGGCGGGGAGCGCTAGGAATACATCAATTCCCAGGCAAGGATGGCTCTGGCACCCTTGAACTCCTCCGAAAGGATCTCGCGCGTTAGGCGGAACACTTCCTTTCCCGGCAGAAGGACGAACGACACTGAACGAAATCCGTTCCCAACCGGGGGCCGTTTGGTATGACCAGCATGCAAGCAAGCAAGCGGAATCCCGAACCCGAATCCTGTCGGAATTCATCGAAAGGGACAACGCCATATCCAGAGCGCGCGATAGCACACCAGAAAAGGAAAACCGTTGGATCCGTAAGGATTTTCCCCTCTCGGTGGCAAGGATAACGCGAGGCGCGTGAGTGAGAGCACTGTTTCCGCGCGAGCTTTTCTCGTTCCATTCGGGAAAAAGGAGAAGGAAAATTGTTAACAATTTTCACGAGGCACGTGCGAGAGAGTCTGCTTTCGGGAGAGGAAAGTTGGCATGATAGCATTACGGAAGCACGTGAAGGTATTTTAGCAACAATTCGGATCGTTTGTTGTGGTTCTCTCATTCGTGCGATGCTGTTTTGCTTACCGGAGGAAACACGTGGGTGAGAGAGTTTTGGGTTTCGGTGGAAACATTGGAGAATCGATGATCAGAGAAAAGGCTGTGTGAATGTCGAATTATGAATCGAGTAAGAGAAAATGTTTTGCTTATCGAATTCGAGCTCTAAAGTGTGTGAGATTAGAGCAAGTTTGCATTTTGATGTCAACCTCAAGTGGCATTTCAAGCCAAGATTTACAACAAATTGTTTACTAAAGTTCACTTACCTTGAAAAACTCAAAACAATCTTAAGGACGTACCTGAAATTAAAAAAGTTATAATTAGGTTTTATCAGCTATTTTCTGTGAATCTAGAGCTACACAAAGTGAGAGGAAGTAATGAAAGTAACCGAAGAAATAAGGAATTTGACAAGTAGCGAGCAACGGTAGAAATTGAATAGAGTAATGATAACCTTCTATGCCTCAGTTCCCATTAAGGTGGTTCATGAAACTGTTTTACTTACTCGATTTGTAATCAGATTCTATGCCTTTTTACAAATCTAGCTACGAATCGAATAAACGGTGTAAAGTTAGAGCTGTTGAGGGAAATCGGTTGGAAAAGCCGGGAAACTATTTAAGAAGTTTGGAAAAATACTTATAAAAAAATTGAAGGTAATTACATAAGATATATTCTATGAAATTTTCAAGATGTGGTTTTTGTCCGTTCCTGAGTCATGACCAATTTTGTGCAAATTTATAATACATACGGTCGAAAATCCACAAAATTAGTTATAACTCAGAAACGGAGAAAAATCACATCTTAAAAAAAGAATATAGCTTATGTAATTCCAAAAATATTTTTATAGGAATTTTTCCGGACTCTTCTGACCGATTTTTCTCAACAGTGGAAAATTTTGAATAAAACAATTTTCATTTTGTATTTTTTTATTTTTGAATTGCTGGGATAATTTACTTACGATTTCACAAAAAATGTGTCTACGATGCTTCGTTTTTAATTTATGATTTTTCAAAGAAAACGGCTCATAGCACATCTGGACAATTTCTACAAAATTGGCCATAACTCAGGAACCGAGAAAACCCACATCTTGAAAATTTTACAGGATATAGCTTACAAAATTTCCTTTCAAAAATTTTTTTGGGAATTTTTCCGGACTATAGTTTTTCCGACTTTTCCAACCGATTTTTCTCAACAGTGGAAAACAATTTTTATTTTGTCTTTTTTCTTTGAATTGCTGAGAAAATTTGCTTATGATTCCACAAAAAAAAAGTGTCTGTGTTGCGATGCTTCGTTCTTGAGTTATATTTTTCAAAGTAGGTGCTGTCTGTGGAAAATGATTGTTTTCCACTGGAATTTTTCGGAAAATTAGGCGACCCTGACTTATTTTTCAATTTAGTTTTTGTTCATATAATTATGAACCCTACCTGTTAAAAAAATTTCATTAAATTCTGAGAACATACGTACCAAATTGTACGATTATAAAAAAAACCCGGCTTCATTTTGTTACATCATCTGGGCAGCTAAAATTGGTCATATTTTGTCCATGGCTACGAACAGTATTTTTTTTTTAATTTCTTTTTATTTGTGAATTTTAACTAAGGCTAATTTTTTACACTCTACTAACAGTATGCTAATGTGACTTTTCAACAATTCAGTAGGAATGTTTTTGCCAAAAATAATTAGACCAGCACTTTTCTATTTCACCACTAGGGTGGCCATTTTGAAAATAGGGTGGTCCAAAGAAACGACATTACTCATTTTTTTTATTTTCAAATCGTCATTACTTTCGAACCAATAGATCAATTTACAATCTTTTCTCACGAATGAAAAGATCATAAGTTCCTCCGGCGTTCCTCCTCCATTTCCCAACGTTTTTATTTATGGAATCCCTCCTTCAGTTTTGTACAAATTCCTCAAGATGTTCATTCTGGATTTCTTTCAAAAGCTTCTTTTCTGGAATAACATTTCTCCAGACATTCCTTCTGGGAATCACTGAAAAAGTATTTTTGAAGACATTCCAAAAAGGAACACATTGAGGAACCGTTATAGAAATCTCAGAATGATTTTCTGGGGGAATCACATCAATGATTCCTAGAGGATTCCTGATACCCAATCAGCACACATGTCACAAAGGCGTGTCGTGTTTTGTCATGTCACCCTGTGCTGTGTTTTGGTTGGACACGAGTCATTTTCAAGTTATTCTGCCTTTGAGTTAAAATTACATAAATGTAACTCCTGTACAACCAAAAACCTGCTCTGTCGACACTCCCTTGTAACATGTGTGCTGATTGGTTTTGAATCCAGAAGAAAATCCGGGAGGTATCTGAAAAGGAACTCCTGAGACAATCCTCAGAGCTTCTGGAGGAATTCAAAATTGACTCCAAGAAACTCCTTGAAGAATCTCAGGAAGAACTCCTTGAAAAATCAGAAAAGAAATTTTCGAAGATTTCCCAGAAGGAACTGCTGGAGGAATTGTCAATGAAATAAATCCTGAAGGGGATTTCTTGTCGAATACAAGAAGAAACACCAGAACTAATTCCTGAAGACACACCAGAAGAAATTACTGGAGTAGTTTTAGTAGGCATTCTTGGGGATCCCTCGAAGAAACCTCTGGAGAAATGGGGTCCAACATTGTGAAAATCATAAAAAAACTGATGTTTTGATCATTTTTGCATATTGAAGAACACTAATTTTTTTAGCAGTATTTTTCTTAAATCTAGAATATATAATCTTTTCATTCGAGAAAAAAGATTGTAAATCGGTCTGTTGGTTCAAAAGTTATGACGGTTTGAAAAGAAAATAAGGAATGCTTTTTTTGGACCACTATTTTTTTCCAAAATGGTCACCCTAATTGTGAAATAAAAAAAATACTGATCTAATTATTTTTGGTAAAGATCAAATCCAACATCTCCAAAAAAGCCGCCATCTATATAAATAAAAATGAGTTTGGATCCCCTTTGAGGCAAAAGTATAAATACTGAAATTATTAAGAACGTGGAAGAAACTAACACAATTGCAATAAAGCCTCTAGATTGGCGCTGCTTAAATGAGCTCAAAAACTGTCAAACCACCACTGGATTAGCAAGACAGAGTGTGCCGGGACAGCTAGCTTACTATAATTTTTAAACTCATATACATGGATTAAAGACCCTAATATGTGCTGAAACATTCGCCATCTTGATCTAGGTCCGTCATCATGGATTTCAAAATTACTACTTTTGAACTCGGACATCTTCTCCATACCAAATGTACCGATATTGAAAAGTTTTAGAGAAAAGCTTATTCAAACGGCTTCCTTCAAAGAGCGGTAGCTCACTGCCCAGACAACCAGTAATCGTATAGGGTGTTGCATAAGATTATAAAGTGGAGGCCATATGCGTGCATGCCTCCATTTAGGCACATGTAAAATGTACGCATATCGCATCCACATTAACATCTTATGCAACATCTTATACGATCACTGGTTGACTGGGTGGAAGCATTGAACGTGTCCGCTTTATTCTTTTAACGAACAAATTCATCCACACTGCCGCAACGAGGAAACCAAGTTTCATCAGCCGATTACACAGTTGAAGTCTACCCCAAGTAACACACTTGTCACACAAAAGTCACGGCAGCACAGGTTTTCACTTTGTATAACTACGGCAGTGATGTCGTTCGCGACGCTAGTGTGCTTGAAGTTCCCATAGGATATAGATCAAGAAGATAGAAGTCTGTCTTGCTATTAGTCAACTTGGCTTCTATTTTCCTTAATTTTGAAATTTCTAAATTTTAACAACTAGCAACGATTTTTGCACAAGTCAACTTTATCCCTATTGTGCAACTTTAATTGATTTCGTACGTTTAACTTGACTTGCATGAAGAGTCAATTTGAGCATGCATAAGGAATGGTGGCTCCAGATAGGAGTAACTGATGTGTCGTACTCGAAAACTGTCAAATTGTGAGTGTATCTGATAGTTGTGCTTACCATATGGTGGCTCCAATGAGGAGTAGTTAATTAGTCGTACTCTCACAATTGACAGATTGTTTGCAAAGCTATGCTAATAGATGAGAGCGGTGTTTCATTCCAGGTGTTGAACATTATATTGAGATATCGAACTATTATGTTTTGGATTGATGAAAAATTTTACCAGAACTGGTACCGGAGGTAGATATTTTTTTTCGAGAACTTCAACCAACACTAATTTCATTCATTTTCAACATTTTTGAAATAACTTTTTTACTCTGAACCAATTTAATAGTATAGAAAATCAACAATACTGCTATTCTACTAAGGCATAATGTATCCTGTGAAGTTAAAAACTGTCTTATCCTGTTATTATCCAATTTTATAATAATTCCTGAAAAGAAAAAACGTAGCTTTAAGAACAAGTGGCAATCTTTACAAGCACCAACGTTGTCATATTCCTTTCTTACTTGGAATTTAAGATGGAGAACTGATGAAAAGTTCAGGCAGATTTCATAGAATTTTTTTGATCTAATTGTCACTAGGAATGATTTTTTCAAGTAACCATTCAAAGATAATTGACAAAAACAAACCGAATAATATTATTGCTCTCATTTTAAGATCTTAAAAACTAACTACACTGCACATTTTATTTGCTTGTATTCAGCAAACTTTGCTGATTTTCTTTTGTGCTGATTACATTCAGCAATACGAATTTACTAAGTATCAACAATTATTTTTCAACTTGCTAAACCATCCAGCAATTTTGACAGTTGATCAGCAACGTTGTGCTGAAATTTAGTAATTAATTTTGCTGATTTTTTTGTTGTGCTGGAAGCACTTCAAAAAATTTGGTTTGTGTTTTTTCAAAAGCTGATGGATTCAACGATAACACAATTCAGGACCGTACAAGATTCCGACAAAATCCAGCGATTCAGACGAAATCCTGCAAATGATATGGCGAGACGAACCAGCCAAGGGCTGAAGGTCTCTCAAATAAAGATAAATCAATCAATCAAATGATATGGCCAAACTCTTGCTTAAAATTCCATCATATAGATTCTGATTCTGACTGAATTTGAACTTGACTGCACAGTACAAATAAAACCTGTACAATTATGACGGATCGAATGTAACAAAAGGACCTCGTCATACTTAGGTAACGGAAATTTTCTTTTGCAATCTTCTTACATTGCAGATGGCTATCAAAAAACTAAAAATAACATCTACATTCGAACGAGATTTGAACTCAAATCCTTGAAATGTGAGTAGCAGACCTAAATCCTGACTGTCAACGTTAAACAACTTCTACCATAAACGAACGGCTATCTTCGGCTGCTGTAGCGAGTACAAAGAGAGAAAACCGTCATAGCTGCGAGCAAGCAGAGAGACCGCAGAGAGCTATTGGCATGATTTACACTCCCGATCAAAAGTTTGGGGTCACCCCCTCAAAAACATGTCATTTTTTTAGGCCCTTATCTTCGCCAATTTGCGTCCGATTTCAAAACCCTAGGTCTCATTCAGAAGATAATAAGTCAAAGAAACTTTGGACATGATTGAAAAGAAACTTTTTCAAAAAATTACACAGCGCAACATTTTTTTGTCTCAAGAGCAAACTTATGTGTCTCCGAAAGATTTTGGGCCGCTGAATCCGAATCCGGGCTCAGATTTGCTCCAACACGTCACAATTTTGAGCTATATTTCAATTTATAGGGCAAAATATGCGATTTTAGGCTTTTTTGACTGCAAGTCATTAAGTATGGAAATATTTTTTTAAGCAATCAAAAGGTTAATTGGTCAATTAACATCTGAATTAACGACTCATGCAAAATATTTCGTTTTACCTAATCAAATTTGTTAGATTTAAGCATTTTATGTTAGTATGAAAACTTGCATGCAACTTTTGGAGGGTGACTTGTATGGGAAATATCGTACCTAACATAAATCGCTTAATACTATCAAATTCGATTTGGTAAAACGAAATATTTTGCATGAGTCGTTGATTTAGATGTTAATTGACCACTTAACCTTTTGATTGCTTAAAAAAAAATATTTCCTTGTTTAATGGCTTGCAGTCAATAAAGCCCAAAATCGCCCTATAAATGGAGGTATAGCTCAAAACTGTGACGTGTTAGAGCAAATCTGAGCCCAGATTTGGATTCAGCGGCCAAAAATCCTTCGGAGACACATGAGTTTGGTCTTGAGACAGACAAAAAGTTAATTTTTGTTACGCTGAGTTATGTATGTAAACTTTACCCAAAGTTGCCAAATTTTCAAAAATATGAGTATAAACTGACGGCAGTGTCGCTGGATATTGGGTCGACCCAATTTTAAGATGAGAGCGGTAATATAACCCATTTTCTATTAGCTTTCAACTGCTTTTTACAGAACTTATCTAAAAAATCTAGAAAACTACAAGCAACGATTTTGGAGAAGTCAACTTAATGCATATTGTGCAACTTGAGTTGGTTTCGTACGTTTGACTTAACTGATATGAAGAGTTAAGTATAGCATGCTTAAAGATAGGTGGCTCCAGAGAGGAGTAACTGATGTGTCATACTCGAAAACGATTAAATTGTGACTGTATCTGATAGATGTGCTTAACAAATGGTGGCTCCAATGAGGAGTAGTTAAAGAATCGTACTTAATATCAAAATTGACAGATTGTTTGCAAAGCAATGGTTAGGCTAGGTAGGTTACAGCGGTGATAAACATTTCGGGTGTTGAACATTATATTAGGGGTACTCACTGAACAGATTAAATTGCTGCGTAAGCCATGATTTTCTGCTTATTTGAAATGTTTCATGATTTTGCGAATGAAATAAGGAGTGTATCGTAAAGTAGTTGAAAATGTTTACAATAGCCTCAAAAATAGTTTAATACAACTTTTAAGTAATTTTATTTTTGGAGATACTGTATTAATCCTTGAAAAAAGAAATGGCTTTTATGATTTTCTAAAAATGTTCTTTTAACTGGTTTTTTAACCTAGATTACTGAACGCATGTTTTTAAATTTTTGCACACCCTCAAAAAAATTGAAATTGCAAAAAAAGTTCGATAATGTTCGAAAATTGTTAACTTTTTTGTGCAAATATAATAAGCTCCAGAATCCTATATTTATTCCAAATTATTTTTTCCAATAAAAATCTCCACTGCATTTAAGCGCAATTCTTAAAAATGAAAAAAGGCTATTTTTGAGGAACCCCTTTTTCCTATGCTCCTCCATATCATGTTTACGCAAATAAAAAATACATAAAATGAAAAATTCGCATTTTTTTAAATTGGGTATGTTTTTTTTATTTATGGACGAGTAAGTTAGATCAAAAAATAGAATTTTATAACTTTTTAAGATATTTAAAGCAGAACTTCAAAGTTTGACCAAAAAATAGACGTTTTTTGGAATGGACTATTTTGTAGATATAGGAGCTTTTTCTATCCAAAATATGAATTTTGAAAGTCGGTTTCGAATGATATGTTATGTGTACATATCTGTTAACAAGCATCAATATTTTCCAGATTTTTTATCGTACAAATTTTATTCGCTACAGATTTTTGAAATGTTGAAAAATCTTAACAAAATTGCAGTATGTGCAGATTTTTATTTTGATAGGTGTATTCATTTAACCATATTTTCAATAATATTAAACATTTTCCAATTTTTTCCCAGCTGTTCTAAACTTAACTATATTGTGAAGATTTCATAGAAGAACCGAAATGAAAAGACCAACCCAGCTTCGAGATAGAGCATCATGAACATTTTCAACTACTTTTCGATACACTCCTTAATCAAAGACTGCCTTGGTGGTCGCAACGTTTAATCAGTTCACGCTGTTAAGTGAATCCCCCTATTGTGTTAATGATCTCTGATTAAGCTGATGAAAATGATGAAAATATTACCAGAACTTCCACCGTAAGTAGATTTGTTTTCCGAGAACTTCAACGAATGCCAATTTCATCAATTTCCAACATTTTTGACACAACTGCTGGTTCTACTCTGAACCAATTAAATAGTATAGAAAATAAACAATACTGCTATTATACTAGGACACTTATAAATGCATAATGTAACCTGCGAATTTAAAAACTGTCTTCTCCTGTTATTGTCCTAATCTTAAGTCTTGATAAAAAAGAAACGTAACTTTAACCTTCCGAAGGTGCTCAAAAAAAGTTACGTTTAAGGTGTTCGGGTCATATTGACCCGGATTTGGTACAACGATTTCACAGTCATTTCTCAATAAAATAATAAAGTTTTTGTACTCAAAATTATCGTTAGGGCTTAAATTTTGTGGATCCGGCTCTAAACTAAGGTTTGGTTGGATGTGGCCACTTGGAACCGACGCCAGAGGGACCATGGTTTGGCCATTTTCGCAGGAGGGTGTTTTTCGCAATAAGTTATGCGAAATGCAGCTGATTTGAATGTTTGGAGTGCTAAATGCACCGGAAAAAGCAGCATCAAACTGCCCCAACCACTAAGCTAACTGACCAGATGAGTTTTGGCTATCAGGTGGCCACGGGACTAAATCTTGAGGCCTCGGAACGGCTCCCGGAGACCCCCGATAGGTGACCATTTTACAAATATGGTGAATCCATGCCGTGCGACATATCAAAAGTTGCAGAATTTTATGGAGAATGCATCAGTGACCATGTCAGAAGCCAGAAGCAAGATTGGCCACTTGGTGGTCCCGGAACCGATTCCCGAGACCCCGGAAATGTGGCCAATTCTCGCAGTTTATATGAGCTTGCCGTATGGCACATCGAAATTCGCAGAATTTCATTGACAATTCACCAGTCATCAAACCAGCAACTGCAGACAACATTGTCCGCTTGGTGATCTCGGAACCGGTTCCCAGGGCCGGTTCCGAGGCCCCCGGAAATGTGGTCAATTCTCGATTTTTTTTTACTATGCCGTGCGACATATCTAAATTTGCAGAATTTTGTTGCGAATATATCAGTGGCCACATCAGATACGAAAAGCAGGATTGGCCACTTAGTGGTCCCGGAACAGGTTCCCGGTAACCGGATCCCAGGACTCCGAAAATGTGGCCAATTCTCGCAGTTTGTATGACCTTGCCGTATGGCACATCAAAATTCTCAGAACATCATTTGTAGGTAGTTCATCAGTCATCAAACAAGCAACAGGAAACAACATTGTCCACTTGGTGGTCCCGGAGCCGGTTCCCAGGACCGGTTCCAAGGACCCCCAAAGTGTGATCAATTCTCGAACTTTTTTACCATGCCGTGCGAATTTTTCAGAAATTTGATGCGAATATATCAGTGGCCACATCAGGCACGAAAAGCAGGATTGGCCACTCAGTGGTCCCGGAACAGGTTCCCGGGACCGGTTTTTAAAACCCCGGAAATGTGGTCAATTCTTGAATTTTCTATAATCATGTTGTCTGATGCATCGAAATTTGCAGAATTTTGATGCGAATCCATCAGTGCTCACATCAGATATCAGAGGCAGGATTAGCCCTTTGGTGGTCCCGGAACCGGTTCCCGGAAATGTGGCCAATTCTCGCAGTTTGTATGACCTTGCCATATGGCACATCGAAATTTGCAGAATTTCATAGATAATTCATTAGTCATCAAACCAGCAACTGAAAATAACATTGTTCGCTAGGCGGTCCCGGAACCGGTTCCCTGGGCCTGTTCCGAGGACCCCGGAAATGAGGTGAATTTTCGTTTTTTTTACCATGCCGTGCGATGCATCTACATTTGCAGAATTTTGTTGCGAATATATCAGTGGCCACATCAGATACGAAAAGCAGGATAGGCCACTTGGAGGTCGCGGACCTGGTTCCGGAGGCTCCGGAAATGGTGCCAACTCCCACATTTTGTACGACCATCCAATGTGGCACATCAAAATTCGCAGAATTTCATAGATAATTCATCAGTTATCAAACCAGCAACTGAAGATAACGTTGTCCACCTGGTGGTTCCAGAACAGGTTCCCGGGACCGGTTTTCAAAATCCCGGAAACGTGATCAATTCATGCATTTTCTATGATCATATTGTCTGATGTATCAAAATTTGCAGAATTTTGATGTTCACATCAGATATCAGAGGCAGGATTAGCCACTTGGTGGTCCCGGAACCGGTTCCCAGGACCCCGGAATTGTGGCCAATTTTCGCAGTTTGTATAACCTTACCGTATGGGACAACAAAATTAGCAGAATTTCAAAGATTATTCATCGGTTATCAAATCAGCAACTGGAACCAACATTGCCCACTTGGTGGTCCCGGAACCGGTTCCCGAGGCCCCGAAAATGTGACCAATTCCCTGATTTTGTATGACCCTGCCATGTGGCGCATCAAAATTCGTTCAATTTCATGGATAATTTTCTAGTTATCAAACCAGCTACTGAAGAGAACATTGTCCCCCAAGTGGACCCTGAACCAGTTCCTTGGCCTCCTAGCATTATGCCAGTTCTCGCATTTTCAATAACCATGCCGTCCGATATACCACAATTTCCAGACTCTTTGGAGAATGCATAAGTTTTCGAGCCAGCTACGGGAAGCAACATTGTTCACTTGGTAGTCCAAGAATATGAGGACCCCGGATATGTGATAAATTATTTTATTGACTATGGTAATACCACAGACAAACAGACGTAACACCTTGAACGATTTTCATGGAAATCCATCGCCCAGTTCACACTACCATCACATGGTGGAAAAGTTGCACGAATCACTGTTTTGTGCAATATCGTCAACAGAAGGCGCTAATGTGAAACGTCAAACGCATAGAAAAACGATGCGCGCGCCTCTGGCTGTGAAAGCCACAACTATGAAAATTTGCCTATGTTCCCCTATGTTGTTTTGCCTATGTTCCCCTCGTTCTCCACATTGACCTGCAACCTGAGGTGCCATTCTCGCCAAAAAATAGGACACTACCAACACTGAATATCCCGAGCAGCTATCTCATTGGTTCCTTGTGTGAGTGAAGCTGATTTGGCGATACTGGTGTAGCAACTGCTGGCGATTAATCAAGCTCAAGCTAGCTCATGGCACATCAAAATTTTCAGACTTTCATCAATATTCAGAATGTAAAAGAAAGTTAGCATGTTAGTACTACATGGAAATATTCGCCACCTAGCGGCGTAGGACCCAGTTTCCGGAAAGTTGGAAATGCAGCAAATTTGCACATTGCACATAAATGTGGGTTTCAGGTGAACTATCCATTCATTCAAATTTCGCTGGGAACTGCGACAAGGTGACGGACATTCGCCTGAAACACGAAGCAGCAAAGGTCGCAGTGGTGGTGAATGCGGCACATACAAAGTACATGCTGGTAGGCAGAACGGAACACGACTGGATCCGTCTAGACAGTAATGTAACGAAATACAGGGATACCTTCGAGGAGGTGGATAAATTCGTCTACATCGGATCTTTACTGACAGCTGTCAACAAAATTAGTCGTGCAATTCGAACGCGTACCATCAGTGTAAGTAGCTGCGGTCTAAAAGGTTCACTCACGCACCAAATGTACCATGAACAAAACGCCAATAAGACCGGTGGTCCTCTATGGACACGAGACACGGACCATGCTTGAGTGGAACCTGCAAGTATTTGGAGTTTCGACCGTTGCGTACTAATCTTCGGCGGTGTGAAGTAGAAGGGTGAGTGGCGGTAAAGGATGAATCACGAGCTCGTTGCACTGTACGGCGAACCCAGTATTCAGAAGGTGGATAAAGCCGGAAGTATACGATGAGCAGGGCATATTGCAAGAATGCTGGACAACAACCCTGCAAATTTGGTGATCGGGTTAGCACAAAAATTGACAATATTTCTCCGAGAACCGGTTCCGGGACCTTCAGGTGGACAATGATGCTTCCAGTTGTTCGATAATTGATAAACTATCTATGAAATTCTATGAATTTTGATAAGTCTCACGGCATATTCCAGGTGTCCAGGGAACCGGGTTTCGAACCACCTAGTGGTCAATCCTGTTTTTGGCATTCAACTTGGCCACTGATGTATTCGCATCAAGATTCTGCAACTCTTGATAGATCGGACAGCGTGATCAAAGACATTGCGGGAATTGAGCACTTTTCCGGGGTCCTGGTAATCGCTTCCGCGACTACTAGATGGACAATGTTGTTTCCCGTAGTTGGCTTGAAAACTGATAAATTCATTATAAAATTCTGAGAATTTTGATGTGCCGCACGATATGGTCATACAATATGCGAGAATTGGCCACACTCTCGGGGTCCTGGGAACAGGTTCCAGGACCACCAAGTGGCTAATTCTGCCTCTGATACCTGATGTGCGCATCAAAATTCTGCACATTTCGATGCATCGGACAGCATGATCATAGAAAATGCGAGAATTGACCTCATTGCCGAGGTCTTGAGAACCGGTCCCGGGAACCTGTTCCGGAACCACCAGGTAGATAATATTGTCTTCAGTTGCTGGTTTGATAACTGATGAATTATCTATGAAATTCTGCGAATTTTGATGTGCCACATGAGATGGTCATACACAATGCGAGAACTGGCCACATTTCCGGGGCCCCCGGATCCGGGTCCGGGACCTCTAAGTGGCCAATCCTGCTTTTCGTGCCTGATGTGGCCACTGATATATTCGCATCAAAATTCTGAAAAATTCGCACGGCATGGTAAAAAAAATTCGAGAATTGATCACACTTTGGGGGTCCTTGGAACCGGTCCTGGGAACCGGCTCCGGGACCACCAAGTGGACAATGTTGTTTCCTGTTGCTTGTTTGATGACTGATGAATTACCTACACATGATGTTCTGAGAATTTTGATGTGCCATACGGCAAGGTCATACAAACTGCGAGAATTGGCCACATTTTCGGAGTCCTGGGAACCGGTTACCGGGAACCTGTTCCGGGACCACTAAGTGGCCAATCCTGCTTTTCGTATCTGATGTGGCCACTGATATATTCGCAACAAAATTCTGCAAATTTAGATATGTCGCACGGCATAGTAAAAAAAAATCAAGAATTGACCACATTTCCGGGGGCCTCGGAACCGGCCCTGGGAAACGGTTCCGAGATCACCAAGCGGACAATGTTGTCTGCAGTTGCTGGTTTGATGACTGGTGAATTGTCAATGAAATTCTTCGAATTTCGATGTGCCATACGGCAAGCTCATATAAACTGCGAGAATTGGCCACATTTCCGGGGTCCCGGGAATCGGTTCCGGGACCACCAAGTGGCCAATCTTGCTTCTGGCTTCTGACATGGTCACTGATGCATTCTCCATAAAATTCTGCAACTTTTGATATGTCGCACGGCATGGATTCACCATATTTGTAAAATGGTCACCTATCGGGGGTCTCCGGGAGCCGTTCCGAGGCCTCAAGATTTAGTCCCGTGGCCACCTGATAGCCAAAACTCATCTGGTCAGTTAGCTTAGTGGTTGGGGCAGTTTGATGCTGCTTTTTCCGGTGCATTTAGCACTCCAAACATTCAAATCAGCTACATTTCGCATAACTTATTGCGAAAAACACCCTCCTGCGAAAATGGCCAAACCATGGTCCCTCTGGCGTCGGTTCCAAGTGGCCACATCCAACCGAACCTTAGTTTAGAGCCGGATCCACAAAATTTAAGCCCTAACGATAATTTTGAGTACAAAAACTTTATTATTTTATTGAGAAATGACTGTGAAATCGTTGTACCAAATCCGGGTCAATATGACCCGAACACCTTAAACGTAACTTTTTTTGTCCAGCCCTTCAGAAAAGGCCAAAATTATCGGTCAAAATTTTAAAAATAAGTTTTTGGCAAAAGATTTAAAGTCACAAAGTTTCAAAGCTATAGCAAATCAGGATCAAAAGATATTGCGCCTGAAAAGTGCGATCCGGGTCATATTGACCCGAACACCGTAGGAAGGTTAAGAACAATTGGCAATTTTTACAAGCACCGTCATTGTCATATTCATTTCATACTCGGAATTTAAGATGGAAATCTGATGAAAACTTCCGGGAGATTCCTTAGGATTTTTTTTATCTAATTTATGTATCTGGGACTGATTTTCCCGAGATAATTAACAAAAACAAACTGGAAAATGCTCTTATTATTAGTTCTCAAAAACTAACTAATTTTCAAAAACTGATGGATTTAACAATGTGATGTCCCACTCCGACAGAACAAAATATAGGACAACAAGATTCCGACAAAATCCAGTGTAGGATTCAGACGAAAATCTGCAAATAATTTCACCAATTCTTGCTTAAAACCCACGATAAATATTCCGATTCCGGTTGAATATGTACTTGATTGCACAGTATGAACAAAACCTGTAGAATTATGACGGTTCGAATGTTACAAAAGCACCTTGTCATACATAACGGACATTTTCTTAGATTAACATTGAAGATAACTATTAAAAAAAGAAAAATAACATTTAAATTCGAAAGAGATTTGAACTCAAATCCTTGGAATGTAAGTAGCAGACCGGAGTTCTCACAGCTATCACAGCTTGTTGAAATCCGGACTGTCAAAGTTAAACAGCTTCTATCATAAACGAACGACCGTCTCATGAATATATGAACAAAACAAAAATTGAGAAAAATTCAGGGTCGCCTATAATCCCGGAAAACTCAGATGGATTTTTTTGTTTTTCCCTGACACTACATACTTTGAAAAATCATAACTCAAGAACGAAGCATTATAGAAACAAAAGTTTTTTTTAGAAAATTAAAGCAAATTTTCTCAGAAATCCAAAAATATATTAACTGGAAAAAGTTTTCCACAAAATTTTCCACAGTTGAGATAATTCGTAAAGTAAAGCCGGAGAAACAATGCCCAAACTCATGGAAAATTCTCATAAAAATATTTTCGAGAAGGTTATTTCATAAGCTTTAATCGCTGAAATTTTTGGAATGCACTTTTTCCTCGTTTTTGAGTAACGACCAATTTTGTTGAAATATGTCCAAATGTGTCATATAAGCCTTTTCTTTACAAAATCATAACTCAAGAACGAAGTATCGTAGAAACATTTTAGAAAAAAAAGCATTTTTTTCTCAGGAATCCAAAACAATATGAAATGGAAAAAGTTTTCCACAAAATTTTTCACCGTTGAGAAAATTCATAGAGAAAAGCCGGAAAAACTATGCCCGAATTCGCAAAAAAAAAAAATAAAAAAATATTTTGAGACATTTGATCATTTGAGAAGGAGCTTTGATCGCTTAAATTTTTGATCGCCTAAATTGCTCTGATTACGTGGTCGTGCGAAGAATTTCTGATAACAAGGTTGATAAAAATACTGCTACCGTCGTTGGGGGTGATAATGGGTCGGAGGGGCGAGATTGGGTCAAAAAAATATATTATCAAATATTGCGAATATCGATTCAAAAATTTCACGTTGTCATCCTCCCAGTTGTTAGCAGTTCCTTTCAAAAAATAGGTTTCTAGAGCTATTATTTAACCCTCGAGCAATCGCGTCTTTGACTACCTGCAGCAACGCTGCGCTCACGCTGTGTACCACAAGCGTGCATTTTTTATGGTGCGTGTACTCAGTACACGACGCGACCGCTCCCGGGTTAGTTTTGATAATCGAAAAAATCTTGAAAATAATGCCGTTTCAAAATTCCACTTCTAGGGCTCGATGAAATACCACACTTTCAGGTGGATTGGTACTTTTAAGAATCTAAAACTCAAATTTATCATATAATAAAGTATTGGTAAGTAGTATTAATTTAGACCAGAACTTTATTGATTTGCTTTGTTGTAAATGCGGAACAAATTCAGTTCCCTTGATCCATTCTCACCCCTTCGAGGTGAGAATACACTTGTAGTTTTGAGGACAATTGGCGAAGTCCAAATATTTAATTCATCATTTGTACATGCATCATCAATGATCACAATCCAATGATCAAAAAACTTTTTCATACGAAAAAGCAAAAGTAATTGAAGAGTCGTTTTGTCGCGTCCCGATTGAGTAGCAGCAAGCGGTGGCCAAGCTAGTTCAGATTTCGTTCTGGATTCGGTGACCGAGCGAGTGGCTTAAACATGTGAACATTCAAAATGGCCTGGAGGGGCCTTCTGGAGTACTGCAGTCAGCACAGAACACGAAGAAGAAGCTGAACAAGTCTACCCGGCGAGTTTGTTCCTTGTTGTTTATTTCCTGTTTGTGGACTTTGTTTTTCTATTTTCTTTTGATCCACCATAGTTGATAATTTACGTCTTTTTATTATGTGTGTGTATATGTATCTCTTAAATATTTTTTCAACGAATTTGTATAGTTCGTCACCGTGAGTGCCGACTTGTTTTTTTTTTGTATGCATCTTGTAAATTGAATGTTTACCTCTGAAAAGTTTGACAGGTTATTATACCGCATTTAGTTCACCACTGGACTGCGCACTGAGTCTTCATAAGTACGAAAACGTAAATAAAACTGAGCGATTGCATCAAATCAAATTCATGTCTTCGGCGCTCTAATTCTTTGATGTATGCTGAATAAGTGCTCTGAAGACACCGAGTCGATTGGATGCAATCGCGCACTTTTATTTGCGTTTTCGCACTCTTGTGGGCTTGTGCGATAGTCCAGTGGTGAACTAAATGCGCTATATATTTAGCTTGTTTTTTTTTTTTCTTTTTTGTCATGTTTCTGTTTGTGTATATTTTTTTTATACCCACCGTTGGTGTATTTGCTTATTAGCACTAAGTAGAGTTCGTCACTTGAAGTGTCGGCCCAATTTCTTGGTATTCATACTTTTTTAACTTCCCTATATTTTACAAGCCTCCAAGCATTTCTTAGTTTGTGCGGTCCGTCACTGTTAGTGTCGGCACATAATTTCGTCTCAGCATTTTACATGTATTGTGGTTCACCAGTCCTCCTAATTGCGAGGTGACGCAAGATCTCTCTCGTTCCGCAAGAAATTCTCTAGATTTCTACAAAGATTTTTCAAGGTCTCACCGTTCTTCCAAACTGTGAGGTGACACAATTCTGTGTATGTGTTTTGTGTATGTTCATGGTTACATCGATCACATCACTTACCAAAGTGAATCCAGAGTGATGTGACTGACAATCATTCCCAACTAACAAAAACTCCTTCCCGTGACAACTGTGGAGGGTCCAGTAGTACATACAACCTCTAGTAGCAACGGTTGTCAAACTAACATTCCTTCCTTCTCCCGGTTGACCGTAAGGACGTGGCCGGCGCCGTTATTGACCCGTTAAAGCTTGAGTTCTCGGAACGTGTACATTGAGGATGCTGTGCTAACCCCAAGCCCCATCTATTGGTTCTCTGTGCAATTCCGCTAGCTCTGGTCAATCACGGAGTAGCAACTACGAAGTGTACGGTCACCAATGCTCATGCTCATGCTCGAAAAAGCAAAAGTAATTGAACAATGAATGTGGATGTATGCATTTTTGACCCATTCCCACCCCTTACGACGGTATTATTTTTTTTTTATAAGCACCGAAGAAAATTCCAAGCTTTCTACAATATCTCCAATATGCATATATAACTCCAACATAATGATCAAAATAGTGTAAAAATCGTGTAATTTCGAGAAAATCACGTAAAAAAGTGTAAAAACAATATTGAGTGCAGTGCCATAATCGCTTGTATTCGAATTGGATAAATTTGAGAGCATGAGATTACTTGTGGCACTCATACCCCATTTTTTTGTGATATTTGTTGATAATTTAACCAACTCAATTATCATTAAGTTCTCAATAGTTTTATTGAACTCATGTGATACAGATTATGAATTTCAAAGTTTCTCAGTGGAACGATTTCCCGAATAGCCTATCGCAAACCAATTTTCAATTTAATATGTAAATTCTCTTCGGTAGAATCCACGAAAAAACAGAGAGCCTTTCAATTGAATAGCAAATCATTGAGGCGGACAGAGAAGGCCATCGTAGCTCAACTCACATTCCAGTTGAACTGATGATGTTGAAACTGCACAAACATACGACTGAACGGTGTTAATAAATATTCTCCCACGTGTGGGCCATCATCAGCTCATCATCGCCATCATTCATCGTTTGATTGGTTCTCGCGACGACAACGACGACGACCGACGGTGACGCGACGGGGCAGCATTAATGAAATTATAACTAGGTGGCCCTCGGGAGCCGCGGGGGAAATTTGATCTGCAAATCGTTCCCGGCTTATCGTATCGACATTGGACCGAGCAGCGAGTGAAGGGATTAACAACCAACGACAGCTAGCTATTGGCGGTGACCGGCAGCGTGTCGTCCGTGTCGATTATGATGATTATGATTGCATAAGTGGTTGATCCTCGAAAATAGGCTAAAGTCCGAGTAGACGGACCGATGGATGGGAGAACGGATCAGAGTCAAATTAGTGACCACTTGTCTGACAGAATCGAGGGGATTTTGGGGGTTGGACTCGAGTGAGTAGACATGAAAATCTCCTGCTGTCAGACGCGAAAGCTCTTGGATTGTAAGTAAGGGCGGAGGATTAGACCAGCTAGCTGTAGGAATACCACCATCACCATCGCAGCGCTGCGCTGACCTAGGACAAATCCATTTTGCAATAAATCTCACAGCATGGGATCCGCTTCTTAAAGCTGACGACGATGTTCTCGCTGCTCAGTAATAACGTCAAGGACTTTACGGCTTTATGGTGTGGAATCCTGGGGGGAATTTCATAGCCAACCGAAAGGAACAATGTTTTATAACTTAATTAGTTTACACTTGATAAGGGTAAGCATATTGTGTAAAAGGGCAATTATTTCAAATCAAGCCTAGTTATTTGCCCTCTAGGTGCCGAAAAGTAGTTCTCATTTGAATTTTTTTGTTCGATAACAAACTTCTTCCGTAAGACTCCAACAGACGGAAGCATCAGTCGCTCATTATTTGTGCCCATTGGAGTGAAAATTTATTCCATCAACTGCGCCCGACCAACTTTCCGCAAACAAAGTCCATTAAATTATTTGTTTGGTTATTTCAAGAACATAATTTAGGGATATCCATCAGACTACCCAACTACGATCCAACTCGACCAAGCGGAAAATTATAACTCCTACCGCGTGCGTCTACCATAGGCCATCAAAATCCGCTGGAAAATCCAACCGAAAGAAATAAATTAAATTTGTTGCTTGCCATTAGGCATCCACGTCACAGAGCGCGGAGGAAGGCGCGACGACAGTGGCCAATTAACCCCATCGGGAAAGTTCTCCGGCAATCATCGCCGGGGCATGGTCCCGGGCAACCGGCGCGGCGGAGGGCTTCCGTTTTGGGATCCCGCACGGTTGACATTCCACCGCAAAACCACACAACGACTAGAGAAGAGGCCACACGCTAGCTACATAGGTCCCCAATTGTCGAGCGAGCGACGTCGAGACACTTCAAATCAAGTCGAAAATTGTGATGACTTTCTCCCGACCGCAGCTGGTGGCCACACGCTGAGAAACGAAGGCAGGGTGAAAGTATTGTCGGCAAATGGGAAACTTAAAGATGCAACACAACAAAATTGAAATAGCTCAATATTCATTATCATGACTCATTCGTAGGTCTTTCTCCACTCAGCTTAAGGGCATTTTTCTCAGATTCTCATGAATATTTTTCCACAGGCAGGGCTTATGGATAAACAAAAAAATTGGGGAAAATTCAGGGTCGCCTATTTTCCCGGAAAACTCAGGTGGAAATTCTTTGTTTTCCCCTTACACTACTTAATTTGAAAAATTATAACTCAAGAACGAAATATCGTAGAAACAAATGTTTTTTAAGAAAAAGGAAGCAAATTTTATCAGAAATCAAAAAAAATATGAACTGGACAAAGTTTTCCACAAAATTTTCCACAGTTGAGAAAATTTGTAAAGAAAAGCCGGAAAAAAAATGCCCGAACTCGTGGAAAATTTTCAAAAAAATATTTTTGAGAAGGGTATTTCATAAGCTTTAATCGCTGAAATTTTTGGAATGCACTTTTTTTTCGTTTTTGATTTATGGCCAATTTTGTTGAAAAATGTCCAAAAGTATCACATAATCCTTTTCTTTGAAAAATTTTAACTCAAGAACGAAACATCGTAGAAACAAAGTCTTTTAATGAAAATGAAAGCACTTGTTTTTCACTCTTGAGTTATGGCCAATTATGTGAAAAATTACCACATAATATATGCGTACATGGTTATTTTTCACAAAATTGACCATAACTCAAGAAAGAAAAAAAGTCCTTTTCAAAAATTTCAGCGATTGAAGCTTATGAAATTACCTCCTCAAAAAAATTTTTTTTGAAAATTTCCCGCAAGTTCGGGAATAGTTTTTCCGGCTTTTTTTTTCAATTTACTCAACGGTGGAAAATTTTGTGGAATCTTTTCCACTTTATTTTTGTTTTTATTTATGAGAAAATTTGCTTTTATTTTCTAAAAAAAAACTTTGTTTCTATGATGCTTTGTTCTTGAGTTATAATTTTTCAAAGTAAGTAGTGTCAGGGGAAAACAAAGAATTTTCCGGGAAAATAGGCGACCCTGAATTTTTCTCATTTTTTTTGTTCATATATCCATTAGCCATGCCTGTGGAAAAAGTTTCATGAGAATCTAGGTCCCTTCGGCCCAATCCCGTACGGTAATAAAAAAAAAAATGCCCTTAACTCAAAAACCAAAAGAACCGTAAAGAAACTCTAACATTTAATTTTACTTTTATGATGGTTTGATAGACGTCCTTATTTTACATAAAAGTGACAAACCTATTCGAGTTCAGGTTGGCTTTCTACCTGTAAAATCGATACAATAGAACGTTCAGTTGACTAACGAGCCGTATCTAGCAAGTTTGGGAGTCTTTGGTTCAAATCCTACCATGGATTTTGTCTCTGCATTTTTTTTTTCCAATTTGCCCATTTTTAGAAGGGTTGTGCTCATAAACTTCAGGCTTTACGCATATTCAATAAAATATTATTTTGGATGCTAGGTAGGTGCGGGACCATTTCGAGAAGGGGGTCCTAATGTTAGCACTTTGTGTTATAGCTGAGTATTTTTTTTTACCGATTGAATTATTTTTTGTATACGGTAAGATATGTACAGTACCAAGCCATGTTGAAAAAAATATTCAAAATAGAATTGACTGAGTTACAGTGGAGTTTTTATAGAATGATCTGATAGGGTCCCTAAAGAAGTAACTGGAAGAATGCATAATAGAATTTCTGATAGAATTTCAAAAACAAAGACAAAAAATCAAAGAATTCATTGAGGAACTTAAGGTGAACTTTTTGCCATCTTGTGATGCTGCTTTTATTCGGTATGCTAGCATTACAGAACTAATAACTAAAAAAAAAGAATTCTCAATTAAATTCCTCCTTTTTTTTTTGAGAATGTTACGAAAAATAGTTTATCTATCATGTATTTAGCTAAGCTTTATAAATTCTCAAGAGATTCTTCCCAAAACCTTACAAAGATTTCTAGATAAATTCTCTCCCATTATCAGAAGAACCAAGGAGATTCTGCAACACTTTTCCAAGAATTTCTCGTACGAGAATTTTCTCCAGAATTTCCTCTTGGGACATTCTTCCTGAAATTCCCCAAGGATTACTTCACGTTTCCTCCCGGGATTTCTTCCCGAATACCTCCAGAGATTCTTTCCGGGCTTTCCAGTGATTGCTCTCGGTATTTCTCCGGAGAGTCCACTGCGATTCATGCTGAAACTAAGATTCCTCCAGGGATTTGTCCCATAATTTCTGTCAGGATTCATCTTCAAAGATTTTTTCAAATTTGCCTTCAGAGATTCGTCTCAAGAATCCTTCCAGAAACCCTCCAGAGATTCCATCTTCGTGGATTGTTCACCATTTTTCCTTAAATTCCTTTAAGGATTTCTTCAAAAAAAATTCCAGGGGTACAACTCCAAGATTCCTTCAAAGATATTTTTTTTTTTCTAAATGGAGTAAACAAAACTGAGGAAAAGGCTGCAAACAGCCAAGAAATAATTTCGTTTATTTTTTTTTT
Source organism: Aedes albopictus (assembly GCF_035046485.1). Classification (NCBI taxonomy): domain Eukaryota; kingdom Metazoa; phylum Arthropoda; class Insecta; order Diptera; family Culicidae; genus Aedes; species Aedes albopictus. Next base: position 473,123,242 of record NC_085137.1, on the reverse strand, counting down.
TTTTGCAATGGAGAACAGTTGAAAAAAAAAACGAAAATTTGAAACATTTTGTTACATCTGCTAAGCCTAACGGAGCTGTTCTTTTTCCTCGCGAATCTGATTAGAAGAAAACTCGAAATAGAGTCGAAACGTTCTTTGACAGCTTCCTGAAACCTTCGGAAACTACTTCCAAACCCCATTTGAAACCACCCTGATACGTCTTGAGACCCCTTGAAACTCTATTGGAAGCTCCCAAAAATCCCTCAGAAAGCTCTTAAAAGGTCTTGAGACCTCTCAGATCCCCCTAGGTACTCTCTTGGAAGCCCCCGAAAACACCTCAAAAACGCCTTGACACCTCTCAGGCTTTAAACATCTGTGAAAGTATCCTAAAACCTCTAGGTACCAATTTCAAACCCCCTGAAACTACCCAGTCAACACACGAACGCATATGATGTTATATAGGATGTAAAAGTGGAGGCGATATACGCACATTTTACACGCGGAAGCATGTACGCATATGGCCTCCACTTTGGCATCCTATTCAACATCATATTAGACCAGGGTTGTGCAGTTTCAGGATGGTTAATGTCGAACGACACTCGCTTTAACCATCACTTCATACGACAAACGCAGTCCATCAAAACATAATCGATTCACGCAAAAGCTACTCAAGCCAACCCTCGTTCAATGCAGAGTCAACCACATCCAGCAGCAGCGATCGTCTCTTGTTTTCGAACCACACGATGAAACACCGAAGCGAGTTTTTGTTCTACGCTTTGCATTCTATTCATAGGGCGTGCAATGTTTGTGTTTGCTACGCCATGCAATACTACTAAACAAATTGACCTTCATCCTGGCCCTTTCAGATGAGAGTCACCCAGCAGTGAGTGACATAGCTCTGCGTCGAAACGACGGTTAACAAGCGTTCGGCTGCTCAGGAGATGTGCAGAGAAAGAGCGGGGCAGCGGCAGCCACCGTATCAATGCGTTCGTCCCGAATGTGTTCGTTAGCAACATAGAGACGGTCGGCTGTAGCGTTGATGGAGGAAGAAGGGCAATGTTGATGTTGCGGCTTTTTTGTGTTATGATGGTGTTAATGCACAATACTGTATTAGACTTTGCGTTAGCTGGGTACATTAATCCACCTGAAACACCATGAAACCTTTTGATATCTCTCTTAACCCTCCTAAGATGTTAGGCTAGGCGTACCACGAGAGCATAGTGTACGCTCAGCGAGTCTGTCTGGGTCATATTGAGCCCAACATCCTGCTAAGGTTAAAAATCCACGAAACTCTCTTGGAAGCCCTCTTGATACACCGGAAACCCTTCTTGGAAGCCCCCTGTATAAACCAGAAACCCTTCAGAAACTCCCCAGCAGGCTTCCAAACATTCCCATTAAACGACCTGAAACCTCCAGATCCCCCTAAAATACCTTGTAACCACCCATCAGCCTTGAAATGCTTTGAAACCCCTGTTAAAATGAAAATGAAACACCCTGAAACGCTTTGATTCTCCTCCTAAAACCCCTTTGAAACTCTCTTGGTGGCCCCCTCAAAACCCATGCAATTCCCATGAAGGCCCCAAAAATTCATAATAGCAAAGAAATTTAAGAAGGGTGACTGGCTAAAAGATTCAAAGGAGTATCATGCGGGGTTTCAAAGAACTTTCAAGAGAGCTTCCGGTATTCAGGGGTTTCCAGAGGTTCTGAAAGCATTTTAGGGGGATTTCGGAGTGTCTCAGACAGGCGTTAGAATGGTATTTATTCAGGAAGTTTCAGAGAATTTTTATCGTTTTCCGGAGGCGTTACAGAGGCGCCTTTGGTGGTTTCAGAGGGTCGCAGATGCGTTACATGAGATCCAAGGGGATGTCAAGGGGTTTTCGGTAACATTTCAGGATGTTTCAGCGAATGTTTAGCGGGTTTCAGAGGCGTTACATTGGTGTTATCGGGCGTTTCGGAGAGTCTCAGGTGCGCTTCATGGAAAGTACTTCAGGGGATTTTCGTTAGTGTTTCATGATGTTTCAGAAGATTTTCAGTGGGTTCCTGAGCCGTTTCAGGGGCGTTTTGGGAGTTTCTGAGGGTCTCAAATGCGAGGTTTTCGAGGCATTTTTAGGATATTTTAGAGGGGGTTCCGAAGGTTTTGCGGGGGCGTTTTTGGAGCTGCCGAAGGTAATAGAGGGGAGTTTTTGGGAGGTTGCGGACAGTCCTAGGTGCGTTACATGGGGTCCAAGGGTACTTCAGGAAGTATTCAGTGGCATTTCAGGATGTTTTAGAGGATTTTCAGGGTGTTCCGGAGGCATTAAAGAAGTGTTTTCATGGGTTTTGGAGGGTCTCGGGAGCGTTACAGTTTTGGTGAGTTTCAGGGGACCTAAAGAGATCACTGCTGTCAGGAGAAATTTAGGGGGATTTCAGAACCGCCTTAAAGCGTTTATTAAACGCCCCGGTTTTGGAAGGAATTCAGTAGATCCTATGACCTATAGGCTGTTCTTAACATTAAACTCCTCCTTCGACAGCACATACAGGGGATAGACAAAATGATCGGGACAGGCAAAATTTTTACTTTTCCAAAAGTGTTCAACTAGCCATAACTTTTCGATAAAAGCATCAAATATTCTCAAATTTTTACTGTGAGTTCATCAACTAGTTGTGTATCAGTGGACAAAATTTGGAAAATATCAGGCTGTTCTACACGAAGTTATAAAGATTCTAGAAATAGGTAAAATTGTCCGATAGCCAACTTTGAGCTGTTATATCTCCGGATTCAATGAACCGAATGCAATGAAATTTTGATCATTTATGACTTATATAATGAGCTCTGAAAAAGTTTGACACAACTTTAAATTATTAACAAGAGAAAAAATTATAGCGATTTTATTTATTTTATGAGTTTTTAGTAAATTTGTCTATTTTTAAAATGCATCCCAATACTTTTTCTATTAATTGAAGGCTATGTTGTTACTTTCCTTCAAAACAAAACGGCACTTCTTCTTCTTCTTCTTCTTCTTCTTCTTCTTCTTCTTCTTCTTCTTCTTCTTCTTCTTCTTCTTCTTCTTCTTCTTCTTCTTCTTCTTCTTCTTCTTCTTCTTCTTCTTCTTCTTCGACTTCGGCGACTTCGGCACCTACTCACGATTTCGAGCGCACAAAGCTCTTCGTAAATAAAACCAGCGCACCTGAGCTTCTTACTTTAAGCTTATTACTAGTGAGCAAGAACAGAATATTAAAATGTACTGTTGTTTGAAGCTTGCCTTTTGAGATTTAAGCGTTTGAAGTTCTGATACACACACTGTTGAAGCGGGATTTCAAGACGGCTACGCAGTCTTTAATACGGAAAAACGAGATTTATTATTTGCCCGACGTTTCAACCCTGGAGTTTTGTGTCATCTTCAGAGGTATTCCGTATAAAAGACTGTGTAGTTGTTTAAATCCTGCAATAAACTTTTCAGTCGATCTGCAAAGAGATTCAAACAGTCAGTCTTTCTTTATAAATAAATAGTCTTAATGCCCCACCCCTCATCTCTTTCACTGTAAATACCCCAAACTCCCATGAGCTTTACTAACTACTTCTTTAACATAACCAACCCATCTTATCCCTAATTTTAAGTACTCAAACTATTTCAAACACAAGCAATTTCTATTTAGGTAGCGTTACCTTAATTGAGGGACCTAAATAGATTTTTCCTAAATGGATTCTATCTTAATGGAGGTTCCAGGCATATTTTCACTGTTTATTTTTTTAGGCATATCCTGCCTTCTACAGTCCCATAAAACAAACTACCTCTAAAAATCAAAGCTTTCTTCTAGTAGCGCTCATCATCAAGGACTGTGCGGTGCCACTTGAACACCGACCGCGACCAACGAGCCAACAAGACCGCGACGACCACGACTACGTGTCTAGTTTCCCCATTATGAAGGGGTTGAAAAGTTGGCTGCCGTAGGTATGTATCTGTTTTCTAACTAGTCTGGTTTGCATATCTATCTAGGTACAAGTGTGTAAAATCGTCGCCGTTGCGACTTGCGGGACGACGACGTTTCATTTCCGGTGGTGTCACGTGCACATCATCGGGGAATTAGATGCAAACAACAAATCGTATCCAGTCTTAAGGACGCAGCTCGGCGTGGTTGACAATCGAGAACAAGATGTGATGGCTGCTGTTGGGGGGTGAAGTGCCGGTGGATGACTTTCAGTTTGAACATCGGTAGGTGGCAGATTTGATAAATTCAATTAAGCTTGAAGCTAGATCGTTCCACATTATGACTAAGTTGATATCAATTTGTTCACGTAAACGAATTCGTTCGTTGGATGGTAAAACCCTATTCTTATAATTTCAATAGAGTTCTGACTCTGCTTAGGGTTCCGGCAGAATCCAGTTCAAGTTTTATTAAAAGCTGCTTTGAAGTCATTTTCGATATTTTGATTGAGTGTGACTATCTCTCAAATGGAATCCCAAACAAATCACCGAACAATTGCCAAGCAATGAGATTAGCACTGATAATTCCACCTCTTTCTGCACCAAAACAATCGCATCGCTAAGGCCCATCCCCAAGCGAGCGATAACGCCACATCAGAGCACCAACCTGATAACACTGAGCTAACTTTTCGAACAAACACAACACTCACAACTCGCCAGCATAATCAACGGCAATGGCCTCGGGTACTCGTTCACTGATATCGAAACTGCTACTTTTCGTTACCATTACAGTCAGTTGTCACTCGCTGTTGCTCCGAGACGCCGAAGCAGCTAATATTCTAGGCATTTTACCAACATGGGCCAAATCGCACTACATCATTGGATCGGAATATCTTCGGGTGTTGGCGCTGGCGGGACACAATGTTACCGTGATTACACCGTTTCCGCTGGAGAAAGCTCCATCAAATTACCATGAAATTGTCATGGATGGAATTCTGGACGCATCTGCTGGTGAGTGAATTGCTGAAATCTGCTAACAATGACACTAGTTGCGTATGTACTCGTGATTCCAGGACTGGAGAAGAACTACTTCAAGTACAAGGACGGTTCATTCCTGATGATCCTGTCGATGTTGTACAACGATCTAGCCGACACAACATGCAGCTTCGTTCTGCAACACCCCAAGGTCGTGGGTCTGATGAAGTCCAATCAACAGTTCGACGTGGTGATCGTGGAAACCTTCATGACGGAGTCCATCTATGGGCTGGCTCAACACTTCAACGCTCCGTTGATTGTGTTCTCCACGTTGGGAAGCAACCTCTGGACTAACGGACTTGTGGGAGCTCCCGCTCCGTACTCCCATGTAGCACATCTGATGCTTGGGCTTACGGATCACATGAATTTCTACGAGAGGATGATCAACACTGTTGTGGGCATTGCAGAGCAGATCTATTACGAAACAGTGTACCTTCCGAAACAGAAGCGGTTCTACGATGAAGCATTCCCTCGGGCGGGCATAAGTTTTGAACAGCAGTTGAAGAATACGTCATTGGTTCTGCTGAACCAACACTTTGCTCTTGGAAGTCCAAGGTCATATCCACCAAACATGGTAGAAGTCGGAGGGATACACATTCGGAATGTTAAACCACTTCCGGAGGTGAGTAGTCTTTACAGTTTATCGATGATCTTGTAATTACGCAGACATTTTCAGGATCTTCAGCAATATCTGGACGAATCCCCGCATGGTGTGATCTACTTCTGCATGGGATCTCACATCCAATCCAAGCATTTCCCAACCCACAAGCGTGACGCCTTCCTCAAGGTGTTCTCTCAACTCAAACAGAGAGTTCTCTGGAAGTTCGAAGACGCCTCCATCACAGACGTCCCCAGCAATGTCCTCATCCGATCGTGGATGCCCCAAAATGACATCCTCGCCCATCCCAACATAAAGCTGTTCATCACCCACGGAGGCCTACTGGGAACAACGGAAGCTCTATACCACGGCAAACCCATACTAGGAATTCCGATATTCGGCGACCAGAAGATGAACGTCGAAAAGGCGGTTCGAGCCGGATACGGTCTCAAACTGGACTACGAACTTATCAGTGAGACTACTGTCAGACGGGTGATTGATACCCTACTAACGAACGGATCGTTCACGGATAGGGCACGTGAAATCTCCCGCTGGTACCATGATAAACCGATGACAGCCGGCCAGACGGCGCTGTTTTGGACCGAGTATGTGATAAGACATCGGGGAGCGGTTCATCTGCAATCGCCTGCCGTGGAGTTGCGAATGTGGCAGTACCATCTGGTGGACGTGGGAGCAGCTCTCGTTGCGTTGTGTTTGATGGTTTTAGGAATAGTTTACAATTTTTTCCGAGCATGTTGGAGGTTAATGAACGAAAAGAGGAAAAATAAATTAGACTAAATGTGCGAAGGGGTGTGTTTTTAAGACGACAGAATCCTGACAAGGATTCCGATAGAATTCTGAAAGATATTCCGGTAGAATACTGAGGAGGATTCCAATAGCATCATGAGAAGGATTCAAACAGATTCCTGAGAATTATTCCGACAGATTCCTGAGAAGTATTCCGGCAGATTCCTGAGAAGGATTCCAAATGAATCCTGAAAGAGATTCCAAAAGAATCCTTAGAAAAGTTAAGACAGAATTCTGAGAAGGATTCCGACAGAGTTCTGAGAAGAATTCCAACAGAATCCTAAGAAGGATTCCGACAGAATCCTGATAAGGATTCCGATGGAAAGAATCGTCAAAAGGATTCCGACAGAGCTCTGAAAAGGTTTCCTACAAAATCCTGCAAAGGACTCCGACAGAATCCTGAAAAGGATTCCGATAGAACCCTGAAATGGATTCAGACAGAATCCTGAAATGGATTCCTACAGAATTCTGAAAAGAATTCCAACAGAATCCTGAAATGAATTCCGTCAGAATCCTGAGAAGGATTCCGACAGAATATTGAGAAGGATTCCGACAGAATCCTGAGAAGGATTCCGACAGAATCCTGAGAAGGATTCCCACAGAATCCTGAAGAGGATTCCGAGACAATCCTGAGAAGCATTCCGACACAATCCTGAGAAGGATTCCGACACAATCCTGAGAAGGATTCCGACAGAATCCTAAGAAGGATTCAGACAGAATCCTCTGAAGGATTCCGACAGAATCCTGAGAAGGATTCCGACAGAATCCTGAAAAGGATACCGACAGAATCCTGAGAAGGATTCCGACAGAATCCTGAGAAGGATTCCGACAGAATCCTGAGAAGGATTCTGACAGAATCCTGAGAAGGATTCTGACAGAATCCTGAGAAGGATTCTGACAGAATCCTGAGAAGGATTCTGACAGAATCCTGAGAAGGATTCTGACAGAATCCTGAGAAGGATTTCGACAGAATCCTGAGAAGGATTCCGACAGAATCCTGAGAAGGATTCCGACAGAATCCTGAGAAGGATTCCGACAGAATCCTGAGAAGGATTCCGACAGAATCCTGAGAAGGATTCCGACAGAATCCTGAGAAGGATTCCGACAGAATCCTGAGAAGGATTCCGACAGAATCCTGAGAAGGATTCCGACAGAATCCTGAGAAGGATTCCGACAGAATCCTGAGACGGATTCCGACAGAATCCTGAGAAGAATTTCGACAGAATCCTGAGAAGGATTTCGACAGAATCCTGAGAAGGATTCCAAAAAAATCCTGAGAGAATACCGAAAAAATCCTGAGAGAATTCTGATAGAATCCTGAGAAGGATTAAGACAGAATCCTGAGAAGGATTAAGACAGAATCCTGAGAAGGATTCCCACAAAATCCTCAGAAGGATTCCAACAGAATGCTGGGAAAGATTCCAATGGAATCCTGAAAGAGATCCGACAGAATCCTGAGAAGAATTCCGACATAATCCTGAGAAGGATTCCCACAGAATTCTTAGAAGGATTCCCACAGAATCCTCAGAAGGATTCCCACAGAATCCTCAGAAGGATTCGAACAGAATCCTGAGAAGCATTCCAACAGAATCCTGAAAAGAATTCCGACAGAATCCTGAGAAGGATTCCGACAAAATCCTGATAAGGATTCCGACAGAATCCTGAAAAGGATTCCGACAGAATCCTTAGAAGGATTCCATCAGAATCCTGAGAAGGATTCCGACAGAATCCTGAGAAGGATTCCGACAGAATCCTTAGAAGGATTCCGACAGAATCCTTAGAAGGATTCCGACAGAATCCTGAGAAGGATTCCGACAGAATCCTGAGAAAGATTCCGACAGAATCCTGAGAAGGATTCCCACAGAATCCTGAGAAGGATTCCGACAGAATCCTGAGAAGGATTCCGACAGAATCCTGAGAAGGATTCCGACAGAATCCTGAGAAGGATTCCGACAGAATCCTGGGAAGGATTCTGACAGAATCCTGAGAAGGATTCCGACAGAATCCTGAGAAGGATTCCGACGGAATCCTGAGAAGGATTCCGACAGAATCCTGAGAAGAATTCCGACAGAATCCTAAGAACTGTTCCGACAGAATCCTGAGAAGAATTCCAATAGAATCCTGAGAAGGATTCGGACGGAAACCTGAGAAGGATTCCGACAGAATCTTGAGAAGGATTCCGATAGAATCCTGAGAAGGATTCCAACAGAATCCTGAGGATTCCGACAGAATCCTGAGAAGGATTCCGACAGAATCCTGAGAAGGATTCCGACAGAATCCTAAAGAATCAACGAAATATGGACCCAAATGCAGTTAAAATCTTGAAACAAATGCTTTGAATATATGCGAAAGTTCTAACGATTGCATCATTTTCATGAAATTTTAGCTACATGTTAGGATTCTGAATGCAGTGCAGAGCTTAGTCAAAAAACATTTTTGCAAATCATCTTACACTCGAAAACTTGTGACTTGGCACATTTGTTTGCACCACCAAATCGGTTGATTACTGTTATCTCACCAGCTTAATGGAACCAATCACTCAAATCAACGATTTTGCTTGTGTGTAAGATATCGCCCATACTCACCTCGCTGCTAATCGTCACAAGCTTCTATCAGTCTTTCACATCAACCCACCATGGCTGCACGCTTAGCAGTAGCTGCCGTCCTCCTGTATTTGGTGACCTTCTCCGAAGGGGCCAAAATTCTTGGCGTACTCCCTATGGGAGCAAAATCTCACTTCAACATTGGGTCCGGTTTCATGAAAACCTTGGCCGAAGCAGGACACGATGTCACCGTCATCAGTCCGTTTCCACTGAAGAACGCCCCGAAGAACTACCGCACCATCGAACTCACCGGGCTGCTGGAAGATGGAAGATTCAACCAGAATATGTTCGAGCTCAAAAGTGATGGTGGCATCGTGGCTCCGTTGATTATGCTGATTATGATGTATGAGTCGTTTGCACCGATGATTTGTAAGTTCATTCTGGGACACGAGAATGTAGTGAAGTTGCTCAACTCGGACGAGAAGTTTGATTTGGTCTTCGCGGAGACCTTCATCAGCGAATCACTGTACGGATTTGCACAACACTTCGATGCTCCGTTGATTGCGTATTCAACGTTCGGAAGCTCCATGTGGACCAACGACCTGGTGGGTACTCCAGCACCCCCATCACACGTAGCTAACTACTTGCTGAGTTACACGGACAAGATGACGTTCTGGCAGAGGTTCCACAATACGGCCATGTATTTGTTCGATCGGTTGTACTATGAATGGCGCTATTTGCCAAGTCAGAAGCGGATGTACGATGAAGGGTTCCCTAATGCCAAGATGACGTTCGAGCAACAGATGAAGAACGTGTCGTTGGTATTCCTGAATCAACACTTCAGCTTGAGTAGTCCGAGGCCATATCCACCAAATATGATTGAAGCCGGAGGAATCCAAATCGAGGATGCTAAGCCTTTGCCCGCGGTAAGTTATGAAAGATCTTCATAAACTTTGATCGATTATTTGACTGAATTCTTTTGTAGGATCTCCAAAAATACTTGGACGAAGCCAAAGATGGTGTCATCTACTTCTGTATGGGATCGAACATCAAATCCATTCACTTCCCGGAAGAGAAACGAAACGCTTTCCTAAGGGTGTTCTCCAAACTCAAGCAACGAGTACTGTGGAAATTTGAAGATGAAACCATGCCGAATCAACCGCCCAACTTGATGATCAAGGCCTGGATGCCTCAGAACGACATCCTTGCGCACCCTAACGTTAAGCTGTTCATCACGCACGGAGGACTTCTTGGCATGACGGAGGCTCTGTACCACGGAAAACCCTTAGTCGGAATTCCGATCTTCGGTGATCAACCGATGAACGTCCAAAAGGCAGTTCGATCCGGATACGGTGTACTGTTAGACTACGATAACATCAATGAGCAAACAGTCGAAACAGCGCTCAGAACGGTTCTGAACGATCCATCGTACACTAGGAATGTCAAGGAAGTGTCCGACCGATTCCGTGATAAACCCATGACTCCGAAGGAGACGGCCGTTTTCTGGACCGAATACGTGATTCGGCATCGAGGAGCTCCCCATCTGCGCTCGCCAGCGTTGGATTTGTCGCTGTTCCAGTATGAACTGTTGGACGTTTATGCAGTGATGCTAGTTTTGTTGATAGGGGTCATTGCGGTGGATATTTATATTGCAAAGAAAATTTTGCGAAAGGTGTGCCGCAAAATGTGTTCAGGCGGTCAGAAGAAGAAAAAGCAGCATTAGATTGTTATATTTCATAGATGAGACCATTTTATGAGTTCAAATGGCTTCAATATCTTAATTACTTGTCCTGTACACCCACCGCGTCTATGTACACTGTACTCAGTCTATTGACTATTGTAAAAGATTGCGTTTATAAAAATACTTTTTCAAATAAAGTTCAAAATCTCAACTGGCATTACAATGAGTTATTTAAAAACATTATCCTTTCTTATAAAATGTAACATTTATTCAACGGAATTCCATGAAGAAAAGCTTGTTGTTAAGGTGGCGTATTGCTTCTTCTTCTTCTTTATGGCTCGACATCCCCACTGGAACTTGGCCTGCCTCGCTTCAATTAGTGTTCTTTGAGCACTTCCACAGTTATTAATTGAAGAGCTTTCTTTGCCTGCCATTGCATGAATTTGTATATAATGAGGCAAGTACAATGATACACTATGCCCAGGGAGTCGAGAAAATTTTCCTGACCGGAACGGGAAAATATCCTTTCAGCATATCTAGATTCAAACACCAACAGCTCATCTCTGAAGCTGAACCAGAAAATATGGTATATGTAAAACTTGTGTGGTTAGACCAGTTCTACAGGATACCGTCGGAGAATCAGAATCAGAGAATCCGACGGTGGATGCAAAGTATCTTAGAATTATGTATTCTACCCAAGTAACAATATGACAATCTTTAAGCATTCACGCGTATTTATAAAGGTTTTATTGTAGCAACAAACTTTCTGCTTTGCTTTATTGGTGTATTTAAAGATGCTAAGTAACTACTTTTAAAAACTTTTCTTTCAGCTGTTTTTAAAACCGTTTGTAGTACGATAATAAAATCCAAAATGAATTGGTTTTAACAATTAATTTATCACGGCATTTTGTACCTCCATAAAACCGCTCGAAAAAGCTATCGTACTTAGTTTTATAGTAGCCATAATAAAATATTCTAAAAGACTGTTTTGTCTGTATAAATGTCAATACTAAACCAAACAATAAGTCAGCGAAGCAGCGGCCATCCATCAACATGGCGATCACTCTCATTCACTGTTTTTAACACTGCGTGGAGAAACATTATAGAATTCATTTTAGGAAGCTGTAATGACCCCGCGAGTTACAAGAACTCAATAAACACTCGTATCACATCGCGGGACGTAACCATCATCGGATAGAAAGTTTTGCAGTTTTGGTTCAATGCTCAAGAAATGTGAACGGAACTTCATCGTCTTGTTCATCGCAGAAGGAGGATATGCACAGAACTTTACCTGATGCGATTTTCGATGGCTTCATGGTGTTAGCTTGCGGTGCCCGATGAAATTGTAGTCGCGATGTAATAGCACTTTCATGTGATAACTAACAGCTACGATACGAGGGATTAATTAACGCGAATGTGATTGAAATGTAAACATTGCGCTTCAGCTGTCAAAATTTATCTGCTTGCTGTTTGGCAATCATATAAGCAGAAAAAAAGCTGAACGGCTTTATATTGACATTTAAAGCAACTATTTTGTATACATACATACTACTTTCACAAATGCGATTTCTAATCTGTTTGCATTAATTGGTTCTTTTCAAGATAGCAATGCTTAAAAAAAATATGTTTGTGTCTCCGCCATAATGGCGGTACAGCATTTCGCTGATATTTTTGGAAATGTATTGTAAAATATTGTTTAAATATTGTCTGAAATCAAAAATTTTCATTAAGGGCACTTGTTTTTCGGGAGATTTATGACACTTTTCACGGAGGGCCATAGAAATTGAGGCACTACATGGTAAAAAACTTCTCGCAAAATTGGTCAATTTAAAGCCTCGATGGAATATTTTCCAAGATTAATTAAATGAAGATAAATATAATTTATGAATTTAACTTTGTTATCATGAATACCCTCGCTAGTGAGAAGAGCATTTTCCAAGATGAAGTAGCCCGGAGAGGGTTAGTATAAATGTCAAACTACTTTGTCTGCTGCAGCATTTGCCATTCTTCATAACCTTCTCAAGGGTGGGCCAACTAGCCGAATTCTAACCTTCAAGAGGTTTTGGTAGAAGCTCTGAAGATGTTATTGCCTTGATTAGAGTTTTATTAACATAGATTTAAAACAGCCTTGTGGAGTTGCATAAAACTTAAAATGTTACTTGGGTAGTAGTCCAGTGCATAATATGCATTCCAATCGTATTCTAAACGTATGGAATAGTGGCCCAATGTCACCCCGCACGACGGTAGTAATGGAAAAACCACCCTCACAAAAGCAAATGAATCCACGGCACGTCATCTTGTCAGCTCGGGAAAAAATGACAGCTAGGTGGAGCCACTGTTTTCGGACGTGAACATTTAGTTAATAACAAATGGCTTCAAATAAGTAAATCTCTGTTGAAGGATATAATCTGGATTTTCAATATACACCTTAATTAATAAGGTTAAAAACGTAGTGTTAGCTATCTAAATTTCGATCAATACTCGACGATGCACCGCACGACGGCACCTGGCGGCGTGCATAACTTACGAATTATGCCAAGTATTGAAAGAGTTAGATATACAGTGTACAACTCACAACTGCCTTTCCTCTTTAATTTCTAAATTAATCTAAGCCAAGAAAACATTCCCAACTGCGTATGAGACGAACTTAATACTGGAAGCGTTTTCGCCAGAAATGGAAATGCACTCTTGTCAAATCTTTGGAGTAATCTCTGTGAGAGAACCCCTAGAAAAACCTCTGATAATTCGAAGAAGAATCTTTAGAGAAAACCTTGGTGAAATTTCTGGTGAATTCCCTAGAAGAATTCCTGAAAAATTAACCCGATGCGATGAGTTACAGAACAAAACCTTACACGCATTCCTTAAGAATTCTCGTAAGTAGGGTCTTGTACCATTTGGGCAGGTGTACCTATTTTGGGCACTTGCCGCTATAACTAAGTCAGTTTCAAACCGATTGATTTGATTTTTTGTACAGAGTTAGAAACTGTACGTGCCTAGCTCTATACAAAATTTCAAATCAACCGGTTTGAAATTGACTTAGTTATGGCAGCAAGTTCCCAAAATAGATACACCTGCCCAAATGATACAAGACCCTTATTTCTGTAGAAACTTCTTGAGAAGTTCCCGGATAATGCCTGACTCGAATGATTTCAAATCCAGATAGAAATGACTCAAATGATTTCTGAAGGAAGCCTTATTGCAATCTCCGAAAAAAGGCATCCCTGAGGCATCACTATAATTTTTTTTTTTGATTAATCCTTCAAATAATCCCCAGGATAATCGTTAGAGGAATTCCTATTGAAATTTCTGAAGAAATCATTGTTAGCATAGGCGCCATCTTGTGACGTAGTTGGGGGGGGGGGGGGTTGGCGAAGCTCTCCAAAATTGGACAATATTCAATTCAATTGGACAATAACCTTTTTTAGCTCAATGTACTAGTTTTCACGTGAATATGGCTAAACCAGGCTTGACAGAAACTCCCTCGCGAGAAAATGAGGAAGCGATTTTGGCGATTTTCTGAGGAGTGAAAATAAAACTCAGAAATCACAACGCAAATGCTCAACAGCACCGAGCGCGAGCTTGCCGCGCAGCGAGGAGTTCGTTCAACACTCATAATTGCTTGTTGTGTTTCTCACGTCTACTCACACTCAAAAAGCTCTCGCGAGTTCCACTCCCATACAAAGAAAGACTCTCGAGGCGAAAATCGCACTCAAAAACCCAAAATAATCATCGGCTCTTCCTCGCATCCTCGCTCAGTTTTTTGGGGTTCGTTCGCTCCCTCGCGACGAGGCAAAAGCAAAACACCGCTCTAGAGCATGTTGCAAAACCCTTTTGATTTCGAGGAGGATTATCAAGCCTGGCGCTAAACTAGATGAACTACGTCGATATTATGCGACGATTTCATTGATTTTTTTCCATTGTTTCGAAGATCATGTTCATGGGTGTCATTTATTATTTCAATGACAATTCACTACTAAATTAAAAAAAACCTAGAGATACGATAATTTGCCCTTAGTTTATTCTTGGGCAATTTCTACAAATGTGACTCCGAGAATTGCTCCAGAAGTTTCTGGGATAGTAGCTCGTCCTTCCAGGACTTTTTCTCTGATAAGCGATTCTTTCAAAATATGTATTCCTCAGAGATTCTTTCAGGAATTGCCTCATAATTTCTACTGAGAATTTCAAAAGAAATTCTTTCCGAGATTCCCCAGCAATTCTTTAAGGTAGTTTCTCAGAAACGCTTCCAAGAAATTTCCCAGAAATTTCTTTAGAAATATTTCCAGGAATTCCTTCAAGAGTTTTTCCGGGATTTCTCCAGGAATTTTCAGAATATTAATTTTCCCAAGGTTGTTCTAGGAATTTTCCCAGAAATTCCACTAAAACTAGACTTTCTTCAGTAATTTCCCAATGAATTCCTTGAAAAGTTCTTTCGGAAATTTCCTTAGGAATACCTCCAGGAAATTTCCCCAGAAATTAACTCCCCCTCCCATCCCCCTCTTCATATTATTTCCACCAAGAATCTCTTTTTATTCAGGAAACCTTTATTAATTTTCTCCAAGAATTCATGAATTTTATCAAAAAATCCTTCATTCGGTAATTTCCATTTAAAATGTCCGTAGAAATTTATTCACAAATGTCCCCAGTAATTCTTTCAAAAATATCCCCAGAAATTATCACAAGAGTTCCTCTCGATTTATTTCCGGGAATTCATTCAGAAATTTCTCTATGAATTACTTCGAAAACTTCCTCATGAATTTCCCAGAAATTTCTCGAAGAATTTCCTCAGAAGTTCGTTCAAAAATTCCTCGAGAGTCCTCTAAGAATTTCACCTGGTTTTTTATTAAGAATTCAAAATGAAATTCACAGCAATTTCTTCAAGATTTTTTCCATTAATTTCTCCAGGAATTCCTTAAGGATTTGTTCTAGGATTTTCTTCAAAAATTTCTCCAGGAATTCCTCTAAAACTTACATAAAGAAAATCGAAAGATTTTTTCAGAGTTATATCAGGACTTTTTTCCCAGGAATTTTTACCAATCCACGAGAGATTTCATAGAAAATTCCCCAGGATTTTCATAAGCAAATATCCCTATGCCTTTTTTTCAATCATTTCCCCGGAAACTTCTTCAGCAATTCCTTCGGCAATTTCTTCAGTAATTTACCATAAAATGTCCAACATGATTCTTTTACAAATTTTCCCGGGAATTATTCCAGAAATTTCCAGGATTGCTTCTATTTCAGAAATGTACGGAACTCCTTCCAGAAATTTCGCATCAATTTCTCCAGGAACATCCTCGGAAATTCCCCAGAGATTCCTCCAAGAATTTCTCCAGTCTTTTCAATAAAAGATGTCGGCATGAGTTATGTCCAAAAATTACCCAGAAATTTCCCTAGGAATTTTCCCGAAAAATGCTGCAAAAGTTCCTGTAGGAATCCCAGAAAAACTTGGAGATATTCAAAAAGCAATTTCTAGTGAAAATTAAGGTGGACTTTCCGGATGAATCCTTGTAAAAAAAAAATAGAAGAAGCCCGTGAGCAGGGATGGGATCATACATTAGTTTTTGCTACAATGTTTCTGAAAGGAGTTATTCGCAAGTGAATGTAAATGACTACAAATTAATGATCCCATCCTTGCCCGTGAGTCTGTGGGGAGTGTGCGGACTAAACTATGGGTCTGCGGAGTGTATGGACACAAGTAGTTGTGGATCTGTGAAAAATTGGCTTTTTCAGCATACGGAAAGCAAAGATTTTCCACGGCGCGTCTCAAAAATACCAGAAAAACCTGCTGCGGCTGGGGCGATTTGCAAAAATCGCGGGCACTGCTGATTTCTGATGCTTTTTCATTTGGTTTATTGATTTCCTGTTTGACGTTTCCCAACATGATTGCGTAGTTCTTCTCAATCCGAGATGTATTTTAAGTTAAAACTCATATTAAAATCAAGGATAACCGTTTGGTGTTTAAGAAAATCGAAGATAGTACGTGATTGGCGTCCAATACGCTTTGGAGCTTACCACCATAAGAGGAATTCCTGAAAGAATCCTGAGGAAAACCCCTAGATAAACTATTGGGTAAATCCACGTAGTAATTCTAGAAAGAATTATTGGAGATATCTTTACTGAAGTTTCTGCGTCCATCCCTAGAGAAATTCCTGCAGAAGTGGTCTGCAGGTATATCAGCGAGAATTTCTGGAAAAAAATCTAAGGGAAATATATAAAGTGACATTTATATAGAAATCCCTAGAAGAATTTTCGAAAAAAAATGTGGAGGAGTACCAGCAGATATTCTTGCAAGAATTTATGGAAGAATCCTATCACGAATTCTTAAGGGTTTTCAACATAAATTCTTGGAGGAATCCCCAGAATAACTGGTGGAATTTCTAGGAAAAAAAAACATCTGGAGAAATCCTTGGGGATATGTTGATGAAATCCCCGAAAAAGAACCGACAGCAACTCAGGAAACAACCCCTGCACAAAATCTACAGCCTAAATTCCTGGAGAAATCCTAACGAATATTCCAGGAGGAATTCCTGTATGGAAAAAAAATATTTAGTTTTCGTCTACCTTAGCACCGAACAATAATTATCGAATATATTCTTGCGCCTCATGGCCAATTCGATATCAATGATTAATTTATAAATTAACTTTCATATCATGTAAAAAATATTTTGAAAAATCAACAATTTCCTTAAAATAATATGATTGAATAATTGTCCTTCGAATTCTGTTTCCGTCCAGTCCACGCCTATTTAGGCATAACCTGAATTCAATTCCCAGCACACTTTCTACGTGACACTACGGTGCATAGGATTACCAAAAAATATTATTTGACCGTAGGTGTTTATCCGAAAAGTCGGCCAATTTCTTCGCAATCCTAACCAATCCATGTGTTTTGAACAGCACGATTGAGCAGAAAGATTTTTAATTGAGATGGATGTAGATCATGATACACCATCACAGTGCAACGAAGAAATCTTTCTCTATAGTTGTGAAATACATTGTTTCGTATGCAAAAAAAATCCCCGCACACATTTGCTTGCATCCACCGTAGGCGAAGACAACTTGTTTACATTTTACCGACGGGAGAAAAAAAAGCTATTTATTTGAGCTTTAGCTGCATTCTGCAGCAGTGAAATCCAACTTTGAAGTGTTACAAGCTTTTGTGGGGTATGGATGAAGAACAGTTCGGCTAGCTGCTGCGGTTGCCTTCGTCGCACGCAAAATGATAAACAAATTCATTTCGTAAGTGGAATGCAATTAAAACGTGAAGTTTTGCGTAATTATTCAATCACCAGTGCTATAGGGGCGGGTTATTTATAGTCTACATCTTTTTGCTTCCAGCTGATGAGCCATTGGCAAAGACAAGGGTAAATATCTGTAATTATTGGAATTTATCGTCTTCTATGACGAGAATTAGCGCATATGACGCATCCCCTTCTTATATTACATGAATCAATTGGTTGGAAAACTACAGAGCAATAGCGTTTGGGGTAAGGTAAAAGGCACCGTGTTATAGGAGTCGTGGTTGCAGATAATAGGGTTTTTTGACCTTATTCCCGTCACAACAGGTAAACAAGATTGTGCATTACCTAAATTGACATCGAAACGACCATTTTCTTCCACTTCTTCCATCTGAATCAGATACCTTATTCCGTAAACTGTTGGTAACAGTGATTGTGCCGAACTTCCAGCAAAATGGGAAACCACTTCGGCACCCATCTTTGTGCTGCCGAAGTATACTCGTCTGCGTGTAATACCGTCTACCCCCGTTGGTTTGAACGACACCTCATGCAAACCAACGGAGTTCATTTTTAAATTTGAACTTCTAGTAACCCTGTGTGCATCGAAAAACACACAGATGGCAACCCTTTTTACTGTTTTGTTTTGATTTTGTGTTCCGTTTCACCCCGTTCCATGAGCAGAATGACGTTTGAACCATTTTTAGTTTGAACAATGTGCAGATTAGAGGGGGTCAAATTAAAAAGTGTTCAGATCAGATGATGTCAAACCAACGGGGGTAGACGGTATTTGTTTTGAGCACTTGTGCGGCTCCAGGGTGAAAGTGTAGCTCATTGGCTGTGGACCCCGTCGCGAAAATTTCGCGGGAGCTACGGAAGGGTGTTTGGAAAATATGCCGCAAGTGATATTTTGATTTGTTTTGCTGTGAGGTGCCGGGAATTGACGTGGGTGCCCAAGTGATTCAAAACCCTATCTTACAAGCGAAAATGAGTTTTTAATTTCAAAAGTGCCTTAGCTTTATTATCCGAAATGGGATGACTATCCAGCTGTCTACCTAAAACGCTAACCTAGTTCAACTCTATGTATGTCCAGTGTTTGTGGTACATAATTGAAGATTTCTTGATTTATCTGTACGTTAAGTGTCATTTTGTATGTAGTCCGATTCCGATGTAAGACTGAAAGTGCACAAAATATCAAAGAAAACAAAAGTTAAAATTGTGGGGGTGCCCATAAAATACTAAGCTCAGAAGCAAATTAGTTAAGATGGCGCACCAGAAAGAAAAAGACGAAGAAGATCAATTATTTTTATGCGAATTTTAACATATTCTAGTTCTTTATATAGGATATCTAATATCTAGGATATCTAGGATATCTAATTATTGCCATACCTCAATACATTCAATTACATTTTATCGCGGGTATCAAATTCTATCCGTATGAGTACAGTGTCAGTTGAAAACATGAAACTTCAAGTATTGATCACGGCAGGTAGAGGTGATTGTTTATGTAAACGATACTGTGCAAATTCCACGAAAGCAAAATTGAAAATTTTAAAAAAATCAGCATACCCAAACCGAAAGAAAACCAAGCTCATCGATAATAATTCTCACCGTCGAAACGATGAAGCCATGCGACTGAAATAACAACTATTCTTATGAAATGCGACAAACACCAAGCACGCAAGTCATTCTTCCTTAAATGGGAACCATGACCCAGGCCAGGCATATCTTTTTCCCACAAGTCATTGAATACCTTTATCTGTCCGGCGGCGCAGAGCTCAATATCAGCACCATCGTTCGTGATAAGATACCACCTCTTGCTAAGACAATTCGAAGCAAATCTCCCAGACGAGCAGCTACATTCAGTTCACTATTTCGAATCAGCATGGCCGCACGCTCAGCAGTAGCTGCCATCCTCCTGCTTGCGGTGACCTTCTCGGAAGGCGCCAAAATTCTAGGAGTACTACCCACCGGAGGAAAATCTCACTTCTATATTGGTGCAGGGTACATGAAAGCCTTGGCCGAAGCTGGACACGATGTCACCGTCATCAGCCCGTTCCCGCTGAAGAACGCCCCGAAGAACTACCGGGACATAGAACTGACCGGATTTCTGGAGCAGTTTGAAAAGGACTACGAACAGAACATGTTCAAGTATAAGAGCTCGGGTGGGGTTATTGCGCCACTTTTTATGTTGTTCATGATGTACGAAATGTTCGCCGAAGTTATGTGCAAAGCTGTTCTGGAACATCCGAACGTGGTGGAGTTGCTCAACTCGGGTGAGAAGTTCGATGCGGTCTTGGTGGAGAGTTTCATCACGGAAGCGCTGTACGGATTTGCGCAGCACTTCGATGCCCCATTGATTACGTATTCAACGTTCGGAAGCTCTATGTGGACTGATGATCTGGTAGGAGCTCCGGCGCCCCCATCGCACGTGGCTCACTTCATGCTGAGTTACACGGACAAGATGACATTCTGGCAGAGATTCCATAATACGGCCATGACAATTGTCGATCGGTTGTACTACGAGTTACGATATCTACCGAAGCAAAAGAGCATATATGAAGCAGGGTTCCCCAATGCCAAAATGACGTTCGAGCAACAGATGAAGAACGTGTCGTTGGTGTTCCTGAATCAACACTTCAGCATAAGCAGCCCTAGGCCTTATCCACCGAACATGATTGAAGCCGGTGGAATTCAGGTCGAAGAAGGGAAACCTTTGCCTGAGGTAAGGTTTTAGGGGTTCACAGTGTTGTTCAATTTTTTATTTTGTTCTGTATTGTAGGACCTTCAAAAATACCTGGACGAAGCTAAGGATGGTGTCATCTACTTCTGTATGGGATCAAACATCAAATCCATTCATTTCCCAGATGAGAAACGTGATGCTTTTCTGAAAGTGTTCTCCAAACTCAAGCAACGAGTGCTGTGGAAATTCGAAGACGAAACCATGCCGAATCAACCGCCCAACTTGATGATCAAGTCCTGGATGCCCCAGAATGACATTCTAGCGCACCCTAACGTTAAGCTGTTCATCACGCACGGAGGTCTTCTGGGTACGACCGAGGCATTGTACCACGGGAAGCCCCTGGTTGGAATTCCGATCTTCGGCGACCAACCGATGAACATCCAAAAGGCCGTTCGATCCGGATACGCCGTATTACTGGACTACGATGACATCACCGAGAAGAACGTGGAGAACGCTCTTGATGCAGTCCTGAATGATCCATCGTACGCCAGAAATGCCAAAATGGTATCCCAGAGATTCCGCGATAAGCCCATGACTCCGAAAAAGACGACCGTTTTCTGGACCGAATACGTGATTCGGCATCGAGGAGCTCCGCAGCTGCGCTCGTCGGCATTGGATCTCTCACTGTTCCAGTATCAACTGCTGGATGTTTACGCGGTAGGACTGGATGTTCTAGAATGCTGGCAATGCTGATCGCGGTGGTTACTTTGAATGTTTGTATTGCGAAGAGAATCTTACGGAAAGTGTTCAAACCGAATTCATCGGTAGATAAGAGAAAGAAGCAATCGTAGATTGTCCGTCCATACTGGAGAGATATAGTTCCTGTTAGTTTGTAGTTGCTCAATATTGATTCAGTAATAAACTTTGAAGTTGTTTATCGACTGGTAGATAAAGTCTCGATGCGAAAAATGTTTATCGAAAAAAGCTGAAAGTACAATTATCTTTATATTTCGATTTATCAAGAATTTATTATGGACTACCAGCAGTTTATAATAGAAGTATTTAGGTTGTTTACAATGTTCAGCCCAAGGCTGGTTATTTCTCTTACTTTCTATAACTTACTATAAATGACAAGCTACTTAGTCAGGAGTATCCAACAAAGTTAAAGTACTTCGACCATTGTTTCTCTCCTTTTCTCATACCTACTTTCATTGCATTATTCAACAAAAGCATCCTCATACCATAAAGCTCTAGGCCTCAACTCGAAAGAGCATAATCCATGATAAGCGACAACGCTTGCGAACGTGCACTGAAAAAGCGGCTACATTATTCAAAGATTATGTCAACCAGCAGCAACCAGAGATGACTGATGACACCATGGTTGCGTGGAAGGCAACCAGGCATAGGCGCCAACTTGTGACGTAGTTGGGGGGGCGAAGCTCTCCAAAATTGGACAAAATTCATCTTTTTTCAGCTCAATGCACTAGTTTTCACGTAAATATGCCTTAACTAGATGAACTGCGTCGAAATTTTCCGAATTTGATTGGTTTTGAGAGGCCTCGCCCCCCCAACTACGTCACAAGTTGGCGCGTATGCAACCAGGCGACTCAAACAAGTAGCAAATGGGATTTGCATCCTCTATTCTTCACCAAAAGGCGAACGGTCTTCTCCAGGTAACTTACTTTTGATAGATGAGCGGCACCTTTGTCCGACATGATTTGATCAATTTGAGATTAGATTCATGGGCATTGGGCAGGCAACCGGTAGCGAAATGAACAAATCATGGACGACAAGTGCAGTTCCCCAATTTAGACGTTCACAAAGTTTGAAAAGTCCAGGCTGCAACTAACCAACGCCGATGGGGAGGATAAGAAATAAACGCAATAATCAGCGTCGTTATTTAAATCAAGTTATTCTCATCATCGCATCGTTGGATTGTGTCTTGAGTGGGAGGGGGCAGAACTGGACCGCGGCGGTAGCTTCATTAGAATGCAAATCATGAAACCGAACCTTAAAAATTTTGAATAATTACTCTGTTGGGATAGGTGTGGGGCGATGATGAGAAATGGGAAGTACTCGGTGGCGTATTAAGGAATAAGAACTAAAAGGGTTTGAGGCTTAAAAAATCGGTTATTATACTCGACAAGAAGACAAGAAGACGAGAAGATAGAGCAGACAGAGAAGACGATAAGAAGAGAAGACGAGAAGACATAGAAAAAGAGAATACTAGAAGACAGAGAAAACAAAGAAGACCAGAAGACAGAGAAGATAAGAAGACGAGAAGACAGAAAAGACGAGAAGACAGAGAAGACTAGAAAACAAGAAGATTAGAAGACGAGAAGACAAAGATACGAGAAGAACAGAAGACCAGAAGACAGCGAAGACAGAGTAGACAGAAAAGACAGAGGAGACAAAGAAGACAGAGAAGACATGGAAGACAGAGAAGACAGAGAAGACTGAGAGGACAGAGAAGACAGAGAAGACAGAGAAGACAGAGAAGACCGAGAAGACAGAGAAGACGGAGAAGACGGAGAAGACGGAGAAGACGGAGAAGACGGAGAAGATGGAGAAGACGGAGAAGACGGAGAAGACGGAGAAGACGGAGAAGACGGAGAAGACGGAGAAGACGGAGAAGACGGAGAAGACGGAGAAGACGGAGAAGACGGAGAAGACGGAGAAGACGGAGAAGATGGAGAAGACGGAGAAGACGGAGAAGACGGAGAAGACGGAGAAGACGGAGAAGACGGAGAAGACGGCGAAGACGGCGAAGACGGAGAAGACGGAGAAGACGGAGAAGACGGCGAAGACGGAGAAGACGGAGAAGACGGAGAAGACGGAGAAGACGGAGAAGACGGAGAAGACGGAGAAGACGGAGAAGACGGAGAAGACGGAGAAGACGGAGAAGACGGAGAAGACGGAGAAGACGGAGAAGACGGAGAAGACGGAGAAGACGGAGAAGACGGAGAAGACGGAGAAGACGGAGAAGACGGAGAAGACGGAGAAGACGGAGAAGACGGAGAAGACGGAGAAGACGGAGAAGACGGAGAAGACGGAGAAGACGGAGAAGACGGAGAAGACGGAGAAGACGGAGAAGACGGAGAAGACGGAGAAGACGGAGAAGACGGAGAAGACGGAGAAGACGGAGAAGACGGAGAAGACGGAGAAGACGGAGAAGACGGAGAAGACGGAGAAGACGGAGAAGACGGAGAAGACGGAGAAGACGGAGAAGACGGAGAAGACGGAGAAGACGGAGAAGACGGAGAAGACGGAGAAGACGGAGAAGACGGAGAAGACGGAGAAGACGGAGAAGACGGAGAAGACGGAGAAGACGGAGAAGACGGAGAAGACGGAGAAGACGGAGAAGACGGAGAAGACGGAGAAGACGGAGAAGACGGAGAAGACGGAGAAGACGGAGAAGACGGAGAAGACGGAGAAGACGGAGAAGACGGAGAAGACGGAGAAGACGGAGAAGACGGAGAAGACGGAGAAGACGGAGAAGACGGAGAAGACGGAGAAGACGGAGAAGACGGAGAAGACGGAGAAGACGGAGAAGACGGAGAAGACGGAGAAGACGGAGAAGACGGAGAAGACGGAGAAGACGGAGAAGACGGAGAAGACGGAGAAGACGGAGAAGACGGAGAAGACGGAGAAGACGGAGAAGACGGAGAAGACGGAGAAGACGGAGAAGACGGAGAAGACGGAGAAGACGGAGAAGACGGAGAAGACGGAGAAGACGGAGAAGACGGAGAAGACGGAGAAGACGGAGAAGACGGGGAAGACGGAGAAGACGGAGAAGACGGAGAAGACGGAGAAGACGGAGAAGACGGGGAAGACGGAGAAGACGGAGAAGACGGAGAAGACGGAGAAGACGGAGAAGACGGAGAAGACGGAGAAGACGGAGAAGACGGAGAAGACGGAGAAGACGGAGAAGACGGAGAAGACGGAGAAGACGGAGAAGACGGAGAAGACGGAGAAGACGGAGAAGACGGAGAAGACGGAGAAGACGGAGAAGACGGAGAAGACGGAGAAGACGGAGAAGACGGAGAAGACGGAGAAGACGGAGAAGACGGAGAAGACGGAGAAGACGGAGAAGACGGAGAAGACACAAAAGACAAATAAAAAGAAAATATAGAGAGGGCATAAAAATCAGACAAAATGACTAGACGAGTAGCCGAGAAGACAGAATACGAGAAGATAAGAAGACAAAGAAAACAAACAATACAGAGAAGACAGAGAAGAAAGAGAAGACAGAGAAGACAGAGAAGACAGAGAAGACAGAGAAGACAGAGAAGACAGAGAAGACAGAGAAGACAGAGAAGACAAAGAAGACAGAGAAGACAGAGAAGACAGAGAAGACAGAGAAGACAGAGAAGACAGAGAAGACAGAGAAGACAGAGAAGACAGAGAAGACAGAGAAGACAGAAAAGATGGAGATGACAGAAAAGACAGAGAAGACAAAGCTTACAGAGAAAGCAGAAAAGAAAGAGTGGAAAAAATAGACAGAGTAGATATAGTAGTCACAAAATTGAAAAAGGATAAGAAGATAGAGAAAATAAGAAGGACAAAAATGACAGATAAAACGAAGAAGACCTAAAATAAATAAGATAAAGAATATAGATAAGACAGAGAACTCAGTTGAAATGAGACAAATACTGGAAATGATCAGCTGTCCTTACTGCATTTATGTTTGGCGACCCTTACCACACCTATGACCAGCTTGTTTCACGCGATGCTACGAAGGACAACTTTGAGACCCGTGAGAAGCCTTGTTTCAATTTTCCTAGGGAATACACGACCCAGACGAAGGCAAAAAACGAAGAAACTCACAACCGTTCAAACTATTTAAAATTCAAAACAGTCAAATCCATCCTTCCTCAATAATTCTCCTCACCATCATCATCACCGGAAGAAAAAAAACTCAGCTCAGCTAAACAAACGATTGAGTGGGAGGACGAACTCTCCGAACACAAAAAAGTCAAACCGAAACATCGAAACTACTTGTGAGGCAAGTTTTTGTGTCTATCGGAATTGCACTTGCCTTTCATGTATCAAAGTTGCACCCCTCGTTTGCTCACACCACCGGGGAAAAAAAGAAGACGTCACCGGAAAAATGTTAAAACGATTTTTCTAAACCGCAGCCCCAACCCTTGCTTTAATTCGTGTTGTTTTGTCGCTCTCGTTTGTTGTTCCGAACACAACTAACTAAAACGAAACTAAAAAGTTCAACCCACCACCGCCGAGCAGCAGAGCAAAAAAAGCGAACAACGAATAACTCTTCAAACCGAATTGAGTGAGCGACTGACAGGATAATGTTTAGATCAAATATTGGAGTTGTTCCTTCCGGCTGGGAAGCGAAAAAGTTTATTCTAAAGTTGAGATTGTCTCTTGTGGAGTCCCCTGAACATCAGTTCCATTTTGGCCTTTGTTGATTTCGAGTCATCAAAAATCGCTGATTTTATCTCAATTTATTTCCACAACATTTTCCGGATTACAACAACCAGCCGGCACGCAATCAACAGCCAAAAGTGCAACATGTGCAATGCAATCAATATTAAAGCTCAAGGCATCGTCGTCGGTCTGGGGACCAATATTATCGAATATGTCAACACTCCGAAAGCCCCCAAATGGGGAAATTGTCAAAATATACGAGGGATCGTTTTCTGCTGTCTCGGGCACTACACTGAAAAATATAGCGTGAGAAGGGGGTACTTCATATGAGACACGAGGCAGACATAACACATACGCCCTTTAACGTCTTCATCATCGTCGTCTCCACTTTGCCCCATAAAGAAGTCGAAGGACCCAGGAGCGAGACCGATCTTGGAAAAATTGTCGCTGCTTCCTCCCCGGTCAGCAATTTTTATATTTTCTGATGCCATCGGCAAAAAAAAGGGCTTCGTGAGATGGGATGCACACGTTCAATATTTTGGTTTCGACTTCGAGTAGGCCGCCGCCACCGCACACGTGACGAAAGCCGATGCCACTTGAGTCTTCTGTTTGGGTAGTTCTCATATAATACAGTGTCGTACGAACGGTTAAGGACACCGCCACATCGGCACAGCATATTAGTATCGTATAAACCTATTTTTAAACCATTTTTTGGGAATGTTAAATTCTGAATAAGAAAGTATGTGTTCGTTTTACCTTTCCCGTACACCAAAGTGTACTGAAAGGCTTTCACTCAAAAAACCAATTTTCGATAGAAGGCTCGGAAAGTCAAGTTACATATAGTAATCAACTAAGTTCGACGAATAAAGATGATGTCTGTATGTGTGTATGTATGTATGTCTGTGCGCAAGAAAAGTTCACTCATTTTTAAGACACTTCCCATTGGCTGATTTTACGGATTATAGCTCGAATCGAACCGGAATTTTACCGCATTATTTTCTATTGAAAATGGTGCGGATCGGTCAAGTCGTTCCGGAGTTATGGCCATTTCAGTGATCCGGACCAGCACTGGTAGCACTGGCCGCATATATGTACATATGTAAAATTAACCCCATCGTACGACAAATCAAACTGCGGCGATTTTTGTA
The DNA here is from genome assembly GCF_035046485.1 of Aedes albopictus. Taxonomy (NCBI): domain Eukaryota; kingdom Metazoa; phylum Arthropoda; class Insecta; order Diptera; family Culicidae; genus Aedes; species Aedes albopictus. The sequence continues at coordinate 473,096,243 of NC_085137.1, read as the reverse complement.
ACCTTAAGCATGGTTGACGAATTTTGTGCTGATTTACGCACTAGAGACCAGAAATTGCACGATGTCAGCGCAAAACCCATAATGGCGGCTCCAAATTCAAGATGGCGGCTAATTAATGGTATTCTAGGCCCTAAAACCATGCAATATGGGTATATTTGGTATGAGGAAGTTGTCCGGAATCCAAAAATGGCGACCACAATACCCAGGATGGCGGCCTAAAATCTAAGATGGCGGCTCCAAATTCAAGATGGTGCCTGTTTAATAGAGTTTTAGACTTTAAAACCATGCAATATGGGTATATTTGGTACGGAGAAGATGTCCGGAGTCCAAAAATAGAGACCAGAATATCTAAAATGGTGGCCTAAAATCCAAGATGGAAGTTTTTTTTTAATTCAATATGGTGGCTGTTTAATGGAGTTTTAGGCCCTAAAACCGGCGACGATGTCCAGAGTCCAAAAATGGCGTCCAGAATATCCAAGATGGTGGCCTAAAATCCAAGATGGCGGCTCCAAATTCAAGATGGCGACTGTTTAATGCAGTTTTAGGCCCTAAAACCATGCAATATGGGTATATTTGATATGGGGAAGATACCCGGAGTCCAAAAATGGTGACCAGAATATCCAAGATGGCGGCTCCAAATTCAATATAATGGCTGAATAATGGAGTTTTAGGCCCTAAAACCATGCAATATGGGTATATTTGGTATGGAGGATATGTACGAAATACAATAATGGCGAACAGCATATTCAAGATGACGGTCTGAAATCCAAGATGGCGACTCCAAATTCAAGATGACGTCTGTTTGAAGGAGTTTTAGGCCTTAAAATCATGCAATATAGGTACATTTGATATGGGGAAGATGTCCGGAGTTTAAAAATGGTGACCCTAAATTCAATATAGGTACATTTGATATGGGGAAGATGTCCGGAGTTTAAAAATGGTGACCCTAAATTCCAAGATGGCGATCTGATATCCAAGATGACGGCTGTTTAATGGAGTTGAGGCACTAGAACCATGCAATATGGGTATGTTTAGCATAGGGAAGCACACCCAAAATGGTAACCATAATATCAAAGATGGTGGCTACAATCCAAGATGGAGGCTTAAAACCCAAGAGAAGCGGCTCAAAATTCAAGATGGCGGCTATTTGAGGCTTTAAAATCATGCAATATGGGTATACTTGGTATAGGGAAGATGACCGGAGTTTAAAAATGGAGACCAGAATATCTAAGATGGCGTCTCAAAATACAAGATGGCAACTGTTTAATGGAGGTTTAAACTCTAAAACCATGCAATATGGGTATATCTGGTATGGAAAAAGCCTGGAGTCCAAAAATAGCGACTAGAATATCCAAATTTAAGATAGTGCTTTTGCTCAAGTTTGAGACTCAAACATTAAGAGCCAGATAAACGAAATGAGGCACCAGAAAGGCGCCATCACCGCTAAGTGGATTAATTAAGGGTTTTTTTTCGAATGGTTAGACGTTTTTGATAGGGCTTAATTGATAAATGTGAGGCCCTGGGATAACAATATAGTGAGGGCTCTCTTTCTAGGGGTAATTTTTGATAATATGTACCCTCTAGACAGAATGGAAAAAAACAATAAAAAATATCTAGATTTTTTTAAACGTGTTGTTGTGACATAACTGATACTAAAAAAAATAGTTGCGTGACTACAAAAAAAATCATTCCAGATGAGAATTAAGAATTAAAATTTTAGCATAAAGCCAATACCCGTAAAAAAATTAAAATGTAAAAAAAAGTAAATCATGAATTAGAATCCACTGATGTAGTTTGGAATCGTAACAGAATCCTTAGAGAAAATTAATGAAGTATTGATAACAGAAATCTTCTAGAACTTTCAAGAAAAATTTTCAACACAATCGCTGGAATCGTTTCTGCGAAAGAAGTTTGAGGGAGATTTTTATTTTTTCCGAATATAAGCAAAAAAAAAATCTACCGCAATTCTAAAGTAGTTTCTTGTGACTTTCCAGAAGAATTTTCTGGCGAAAGTTCACGGAGATTTTAAGTGCCACTTTTCCAGAAAATTCTTATGAAAACAGTTGAAGTTAAGCGGAAATCCACGATCAGTTTTTAAAGGGATTTTTGATAAAATTTCAGATAAAATTTCTTATTTTTTTGTCAATCTATTGAATTTTATCAAATTTATAATCATATCTTCCCACAATTTACTTCTGCAATTTCTGAAAATAATCTAAATTCAAGAACAAAATTTTATAAAAACTCCACCATATTTTTCTTTAGTTCGAAATTCTTCAAAACATTCTGCTTTAAATGCATGCTAGAGTAAATGCTTTCACAATTCTGGGGTTGATTTGAATTGTATTTTTTTTTTTCTGAATTACGCTTATCCAATTTTTCAACAACTAATTTGAAGAGTGTTCGAAATATTTTGGAGAAAACAACAAAGCAGGTACTTTTATATTCTTCATTCCACAAAGTTTTGGTTTCTGAAAAGAATTTGTTCAGGAGTACCTTTAGAATTCAGTAATTTGAAACAACAAACCAGGAGATGTTTCTAGCACTAATCGATTTTTTTTTGCTTGTTTTGGCTTCTCATTTGAGAAATGTTGTTGTGTGGGGGTATCTGGGTCAGCTACCCGTAAGCACCCCCGCCACCCCCTCACAAAACCATCAAAGGTCTCTGTTTAAAGAAATTCTTTATTGTTTCCATGATGCAATGACGAATTGCTGAAAAAAAAGTGAATCTTGCCAGGGTTATAGAGTTTTTATCTTATTCTCGTCATACTAAGCACCAGCTAATCTTGATCAGGTTTATTCGTGCAACTCGGTTAATCTCTCCGGATCAAATTGATTACAAATTAAAATCAACCAATAGCATAAACTAGCTTTCATATCATGTGAAAAATTGCGTAAAACATGTTTTTTTAATGTGATTAAATAATTGTCTCTAAAATTCTATTTCCGTCTACTCCATGTCTATATCGGTCGCAATATCAATTCAATTTCCATCACACCTTCTACGTGACACTATGGTACGTACGTAGGATAGTCAAAAATCATTATTCAATCATAGAATACACAGAAAAGTTACGAGGCGTTTTTGTGATGTGATGGTGATGGTGCGCAGTACTGGTTGTAATATCTTCTTTTTGATTGAACAATGAAGAGCGCCAGTACCAAAGAATATATACTGCATGACACTTGACACTTGGAGTTCTGTCCTATTATTTGAGCTATCTTGTAACAAACAGCAAATATTTAACTTTTTGTGTAATCTATTTCAGTAGTGATGTCAGTTACCAAACGGTTGGTGTGGCATTTGCGTAAACACCGAATGACAACTAATATCCAAATTCTACCCGGTACACATTCTCTTTAAGGTTCAAACTTTTAGGTACTTCTGCAGATATTCCTCCAGAGATTTCTTCAGGGTTTTCTCCAAATACAGTTGTTCAAATTCGTTCAAACGCACAAATAGGGGATGGGCAAAATGTTATAGGCAACTTTTTTTCGCAAAAAAGTTCAACAAGCTGTAACTTTTCATAAAGTTCATCAAAAATTCTCAAATTTTGACTGTTTGTCAACTTAGTATATGACCAGAGCATCATTGCATTGGTACAAATTTAAGCTCGATTGATTACCGAACCGTTTTCGAAAAAACACTAGTCAACTGTCATATCTCCGAAACCAGTGAATCAAATTAAATGAAACTTTCAGCATTTATTGACGAAAGCTGAGAAAGTTGAGAAAACTCTCCTGGGGTTTCCTAAGAAATTCGACTTGGGATTGCTTCAGGGATTCTTCATGGGGTTTCTCCAGGAATTCTTCCAGGGATTCACTCGGGAATTCCAGTAATTATTTTCAATTCCTCAAAGATTTCTCTAGGAACTCTTTTTGAGATTCCTTCTCGAATTCCTCCTGAAATTCATTCAGGAACTCCTTCAAGAATTAATCTAGGTGTTTCGCCAGGAACTATCAAGAGATTTCTTAGGAATTCCTTTTGGGATTGCTTCCGGGATTCCTTGTGAGGTTTCTTAAGGAATTCCTGCGGGAACTGCGACAGAGATTCTGCTTGGAGTTCCTCCACAAACTCTTCCCTGGATTTCTTCAAGATTTCTCCAAGAATTCCGTCTGTGATTACTTCAGCATTTCCTCCTGTAATTTCTTCATAAACTTTTCCTGGGATTCCCTCAAAAATTCCTCCTGGGAATTCTTCAAGCATTCTTCTTGCCATTCTTCCAAGGAATATTCCAGGGATTCATCCAGAGATTCGTCCAGAAATTCCTCTACGAATTCCTCCAAGGATTGCTCTGGGAATTTCTGCAGGGATTCCTGTAAAAATTCCTCCAGCGATTCCTCCGAAAAATCCTGCAGGGATTTCTCCAGGAATTCCTCTAGAGATTCTACCAGTGATTCTTCAGAAATTTCATCCAGGGATTCCTACAAGAATTCCTCCAGAAAATTACTCCGAGAATTCATTATGCAAGTATTCCTCAAGAGATTCTTCTGGAATTCCTACAGGCATGACTCCAGGATTTCCTCAAGGCATTTCTCCAGGAGTTCCTCCAGGCATTCCTTCGAGAATTCATACTGACCATGCACTACGCCAGCGTGATACGACAATCCTTACATCCTAGGAGGGTTAAGAATTCTTTCAAAAATTCCTGCAGAAATTCTCCCAAAAATTCCTTCAGAAATTGATCCAATTGATATCTCAGGGGATTCCTGCAGAAATTTTTCTAGGCATTTCTTCAGGAAATCCTCCAGGCATTCTTCCTGGATTTCATCCAGGATTTCTCCAGAGACTCCTCCAGGAATTCCTCCAAGAATACCTCCAAGAATTTCTTCAGGAATTCCTCCAGGATTTTTTCCAGTAACTGTCTCAGGAATTCCTTCTAAAATTCCTACAGCATTTACTTCAGAAATGGCTTTCTCCAGGAGTTTTACAGGGATTCTCCCAAGAATTCCTCCAGAAATTGCTGCAGGTATTCCTCCAGAAACTCCTCCAGGCATTTCTCCAGAAATTGCTCCATTCATTCCTTTGGGAATACCTCCAGACATTTCTCCAAGAATTCTTCCGAGATTTTTTTCTAAGAACACCTTCAAGAATTTATTCAGGGATTCCACCAAGAATTCCTTAAGGAATTTCTTCAGGAATTCATCCAGGGTTTACACCAATGATTCTTTCAGAGATTCCTCCAAAAATTTCTTCAGGGATTCCCGCAGGGATTTTCCATGATTTTTTCTTAACGAATTTCTCCTCCCAGGGATTTTTTTAAGAATTCATCAGAGGATTCCTCCAGGAATTTGACTGCGAATTCGGATCCTTCAGAAATTCCTTCAGAGGTTCCTCCAAGAATTTTTCTAGGAATTGTTTCAGAGATTCATTGAGGGTCTTCTCCACGGGATTCCTCCAGGAATTCCTCCAGAAATTTCCCAATGGATTCCTCCTGGAATGCCTCAAGATAGTTCTTTAGAAATTTCTCCAGGGATTTCTCCCAGAATGCCTCTAGGGATTCTTCCAAGGATTCATCCAGGAATTCATCCAGTATTTCCTCCAGTTATACTTTCAGAAATGCATTCAGGTAATTTCTCCAGGGATTTCTCCTGAAATTTCTCCAGGAATTGCTCCAGGGTTTTTTTTAGACACTCCTGTAGGTATGTTCCAGGAATTCATCTAGTAATTCCCTCATAAATTTGATTCTGGGGTTCCTTCATAAATCCTTCATCTATTCCAGGGATGCAACCAAAAATTTTTCCAGGACTACCTGAAAATGTTTTAATAACTTTAAGAATTTCTCAAGGAACTCCTCCAGCGATTTGTATAGAAATAATTAAGGATAATTTCACAATTATCTCCAAGAAATTCTTTCAGGAACATCCTGAGTTTTTTTTTCTTCGAGAAACTCTTAAAGAAGTTACCCACTGACTTGTTTAGGAAGTCCTCCACAGATTCTTCTAACAATTTTTCTAGGGTTGTTTTGTGGGTATTACTTTTGAAAATCTTTAAGGAATTATTCCAAAAATTGTCTCCTTCAAATGTAGAATTAACTTAAGTTAAAATACACAATAATAAAAATTTAAAAAAATGTCTCCTTCAGTGATCCTCCCGGAAATGCCTCAAGGGTTCCCTCTAACGAATAAAAATATTTCAAGAACTTATCCTTGGAATCCTTTAGGAATTTCACCAGGAATCTCCTTGCGAATTTTGTGTAGGGATTTCTCCAGAAACTTCTCTTGGACTTTCTACAAGAAGTTGCCTAAAACTTTCCAGGGATTTCCTAAGTCATTCCTTCAGCAGTTTCTTCAGGAATTTACTCATGGATTCCATCAGGATTTCTTACAATAAGTCCGTCTAGGATGTACTCGGAAACAACTGAAGGTTTATTCTCAGAAGAATAGAGATTCAACACATTCCAAGATTGCTAATAATCATAAACAAACTGGATGATGAATTACTGAAAGAACTTCAATTAGCCATGGAAGACATTATGTAGACATTTTCAATCAATCTTCGGAAGTATTTGCATTATTTTCCGCTGGAGAAAATATTGAAGGAAATCAAATTCTGGGTAAATCTTAAAAAGAGTCCGCGTAATTTCCAAAAGAGTTCTGCTATGATTTCTTACGAAGGGTTTGTAAATATTAACAAAATAAAATATGAGCTCCCGAAGAAATAATGCACGAGTAAAGAAAAATACTTATTTTTCCATAAATTGACCACCACTACCAGCACCACGCTGATTTGTGTAGAACAAGCGAGCTTTTTTTTTCAACGTATTGTAAAAGATACAATAGCGTGACTGCCAAAGGGTTGAATAATGCATTTATAATATAAATGCAATTATATTCAAATTCATCATGTTGCGTTTAGTTATAAAAGAGCTGGTCCACTGTTCGAAAAGCTGGCTATGCCGATGCCTCAGATTGTTCAGACAATTTCCACATTATTTCAGACAACGCTTTACACCCATCTACTATTCTAGCATTTTCTTATGGTGTCAAATTCACGTACAAACTCCAACAAAAAATAACTCCCCACAGCTCACAGCTCAGATGTTCATATCCAAAGAAAATATAAAAAATAAGTGATTGTGGCCACTAATAGACCGATTCCGGCTGTGTGGTCGAACAGAGGTCGTAGTCGATAGCTCTACTGAAGTGTCCCATCTCATGTCTCTTCAGTGGCAACGTACATATTCCCACTTTTGGTAACGCCACCTCACATGACCATAAAAGAAGACAACCAATTTTCGTTTGTGCGGTCTAATGAATTGCCGACTATCATCGGCGGAGGCAGTTCCGTCCTGTTGAGCCGATTTAACCTTATTCCACTTGCAGAAAAAGAGAAAAAAATATTCGAAGCAACAGACAAGAAGACGGGATACCTTCCGGGCACCACGCCGCCACCGTAGCCATCTAGAATTCAATTAACGCTATATAACCACACTGCCAATCAATAATTAATTTGATTGGACTGCGAGCCGGCCGACAAGGACGCCTTCGAGAGCACGGTTACCCTTTATGGTACACGGTACCTACTCATATGAGCCACTCGCGTGGACCTTGTCGGTGGCGGTACGATAGGAGAATATCAATGACGCTCATCCCCCGCCTCAATGTGTGAAGGTGAAAATTGAGCTAATTTTAATCGAATATTCATTAGGGAATTTGAAGGAGACGGCTTTATTTAGTTTTCTTTTCTTGTGTACCACGGCGTAACGAGAGGCTAGATGCTTTTGGTTTAAATTTCGAAAGCCCATGTCACAATTACAGACATAATACCTGGACCATACTCGAGGAAGATCCAAATGCATTCGGAGTTATCGTTAAACAAGCACATAGAAGGCAGGCATTGTCACTGTTAGGTGGATCAATTTGTATATTTTTCTCCCAAAAACTGGCCACTTCATCTTCAACCTTCCCACGGCAACTGGGACTCGAAATTTGTCCAGGAAAATCCAGCCATTGAAGTAATTTCCTTAATGGTGAGTTCATTTCCGGAACAAAGCGATATCTCTTCTCGGTTCTCGTTCCGAGAATTGAAAGGAACCCGGACGACGACGTCGTAAACTGCTAAACTATACGCTCCCCATACAACAGACTCGACGACCCATTCACAGTGAAGAACGATTCCTCTGCTGGCTGCACCGGTCGCTCGCGATGATGTTCGTCCCCGAAATGAAAGACAACTCGGGACACAGATAAATCGACATTATCATCGTTATAAAATTAACGAAATAAAATGGCAAATTATGAGGATTGTAAAGCACGACGCGCAGCATTTTCATAAAACCCGGTGAAGAAAGCATATTTCATTTTAAAATCTTCGCCGGCGAAAAGACATAACCTCGGAACGATGGAACTAGGGTCGGGACGAGTGGCGGCGATTCCTATCATGAGGCACACAATTCACATTGAGAGTTGGAGAAGGGGCAGAGCTGCGCGTTGCCGAAGGAGAAACCCGGGGAGACGAAGAAGGAAGTCATCCAACAAACAAGCTATTCTGATAAACGGCCGCTTTTCCGGTGACATATGGCTTTAGTCGAGCAGCAGCAGCAGCGGTGCAGTTTGGTTCGATGCGGAAGGTCGTCTGACGACCGACCGACGACGCACGGTTGGGACTTGAGAATAGGGGGGGGGGGGGCGAAAGCGGGAGTTTCTTTGGCTTTGGTAGACAGTGGGTACTTGGGGTTGGTTACCAATGTTGACATGGGGCAAACGAGGACGTTAAATATCCAGTCATCAACATCATTTCTTCATCATGTCCGTTCAAGGATGATGGTGTTGCCAGAGTTATAAGATTATATATAAATACAGTTATTCCATAGAAAAACGATATAGTGCAACTCCGATTGTCGTGAAACTTGGTGGGTTCGTAGTTCTTCGAAAATAATTAGACCCGTATTTTATTATTTCGCCATTAGGGTGACCAATTTTCAGATAGGGTGGTTCTAAAAATCTAGGTTTTTAAAATCTAAAATTTAAAAAAAAAAACAGATTAATCCACCTAGTGGTGATAGTGCCTTTCTCATCGAATATGTACTCAAGATTTTGCTGTAGCCGAAGTGTTCCTGAATCCTGAGAATACTCTGGAACGGAATAAATCTCTTTTTCTTTTTTTGTCACAGTGCTCATTGACTCGTCAATGCACTAAGGGCCAGAATCGCAATCTAGCGGAACTAAATTAATTACTCAAAAAACGAAGTATTTCCGACACATGCTGCCTTCGACAAAGTTGTTTGACATCTGCAGGGGCATCTATTGCTAAGAACTTATCTATTGCTAAGAACAGTAGGCTGTGGAATTTTGACGCTTGAGAAAGAGTTGTTTATATTGCCAAAATGAACAACTTTGCCGAAGACGCCAAGTCTCTAGGATGTAAAACAAAGAAGTTAAATGGTGGCGCAACCTATGCGGACGAATTACGAACTACTACGTTCTTAGCAATAGATGCCCCTGCAGATGTCAAACAACTTTGTCGAAGACAGCATGTGTCGGAAGTGCTTCGTTTTGAGTAATTAATTTAGTTCCGCTAGATTGCGATTCTGGCCCTTAGTGCAATGGGGGGTGGAGTTGATAAATAACAAATGTATTTGATGAAAAAAAACCCAAACAATTAAGCAAAACCGCTTAACTCATCGGAAGCAATTTTCTGGAGGACTCTTATTTTACCTTAAAATTGAAAAATTTATTGATTTATTTATTTGTGCCCTTCTGTAAAATGTTGAATTCCGACCCAAATTTCCAAGGGGGGTCCCCTCTTGACTTAAGAAAAAATCGAAATTTGTGTTAGCCTTATTCATAAAAGCAAGAATTTTATCAAAGCCATAATCGAATTTGGAAACTTATTGATGGTCCATATTCCGACGTTATGTTAAACGTATAGGCAGAGCTGAAAAATATCAAACCTCTCAGTTGACTGCTTGACCACCTTCACTAGCACTGGATGCCGATCATTGTCAAGACATTTCGACATGTTTTTTTCTGCACACTTAAGCCTATATTTTATAATCATTGGTTATAAGATTCATGTAAAATTTGACAAAATAAAGTGCAAGCAAGCGAAATTTCCCTTAATAAAACCCATTCAAATTTCAACCGGGTTACGGAGCGCGAAGGCTCAACTAGTTGCATCAAAATTGTTCACAGTAATTTTAGACGCAAAGGGGGATTGGTGTGGTGGTATAAAATTTATTTTTTTCCTTACAACGTTGATCCATTCTACTGTATAATGACGCCTCAGAAATCTAAATAGTCGCTTCAAATTTTAACAAGATTTTGTTCTTTTACGCATATTAATCGCTTGCTTCGATTTTGTTCACCTTGTTCACCTTCGTAATTTCAGCGATGCATCCAATCCTGATTCTGCAACACTGCCGGTAATCTTAGGTGTGGTCAGAGACTATTTTCTTGCTGCCCGTTTATCTGGTTATCGAACATTTTTGCTGATTTGATGATTCGCATGCATGGGTTTGGTTCAGTTTTTTAGTTGGTCACTTCCGATAGGACCTGGAACCGGTTCCGGAACACAACCGGTTAAGATACGGTATGGAACTATTTTCCTGCTTACCGTTCATCTGGTTATCGAAAAAGCCGCAATTTGATGTATCGGCTTTTTAATTGGCCACTTCCGGTGTGACACCTGGAACCGGTTTTGGAATACTACCAGATCAGATATGGTCTGAAACTATTTTCCTGCTTACCGTTCATCTGGTTATCAAAAAAGCCGCTCTTTGATGTGTCGCATGCCTGGGTTTGGTTCACTTTTTTAATTGGCCACTTCCGGCAGGACACCCGGAACCGGTTCCGGAACACTACCGGTTCAAACATGGTCTGAAACTATTTTCCTGTTTACCATTCAACTGGTTATCGAAAAAGCCGCTATTTGACGTGTTGCATGCACGGGTTATGTTACTTTCTTAGTTGGCCACTTCCGGCAGGACACCCGGAACCGGTTCCGGAACACTACCCGTTCAGCTATAGTCTGAGACTATTTTCCTATTTCCCGTTCATCAGATAATCGAAAATTCCGTGGTTTGATGGGTCGCATGCATATGTTTGTTGCATTTTCATATCTGGCCCCTTCCTGGGGTACTGGTTCGGAACACCTAAATGACCATAACTCCGGAACGGCTGGACCGATCTGAACCAGTTTCAATAGGAAACAATGGGACAATTGTTGGGACGAATGAACCATCGGTCGTTGAAATCGGTTCATATTTACACAAACATACATACATACACACACATACATACACACACATACATACACACAGACATCATCTCAACTCGTCGAGCTGAGTCGATTGGTATATAATACTTGACCCCTCCGGGGGCTCTATCAAATTTTCGTTTTTGGAGTAAACATATAGCCTTTCGGTACACCTTGGTGTACGAGAAAGGCAAAAAATCAACTTTTGAACCAGCTAACCGATTTTAAACTTCTTTTTTTTTTTTTGTTTGAAAACTATTGAATTCTAGTTTTCAGTAAAAATGCGATGAATGGGCCAAATTGTGTTTTTGTGCAAAAAATATGCAAACATATTAGTTTTTTCACATTTACAAGGTCTCGGGACCAAAGGGATACCCTGGTTTTACATTTTTATCAGAAAATTAAGGAAATTTGGCGTAACATTTCAAAAAATCATAAATGTATATTTTTTAGTTTTTGAGATGTGATTTTTTGAATATAGAGAGTCATATAATTTAATACTAGCTGCTCTAAAATTGCCTAAAATTGTAAATTCTCGTAAAACTATGCCTCGTAAATATGCCTTGTGCGGAATTTAAAGGTACGAAACTGATTACACTCATAAATTTTAATTATATAGATATTTTGGTTATTTTGAAGGGATGCAAATGGTACCATTGAAAAATAAAACGATGACATATTCCTTCACACTTCTGCATTAAAATTTTAACGTAAAATTCTTTGTTTCTTAGTTGAATTTTTGCTTCTTTCACAATAACTATTGATACAGAGACGGACTTGGTGGTCTAGCGGCTACCGCTTCTGATTCATATGCAGAAGGTCCTGGGTTCAATCCCTGGCCCGTCCCTTTCCTCCTACTTTGTATCTTTCTATATATACTTCCTCACTCCTCTCAACATATACAACTCATGTATATTCACATGTTCATAGCCATCGCTAGAACAGAAACGGGTTGAAAAAGCCGTTTCCTTCCAAACTTTCACAGCACAGAGTCTCAATCCTATTAGATAACGCCTACAAGTTATGCAATCAAGCGAACTGTGCCGCTCATCTTCAGAATAATATAGCGCATTTAGTTCACCACTGGACTATCGCACTAGTTGTCACGAGTGCGAAAACGCAAATAGAAGTGCGCGATAGCATCCAATCAACTCGGTGTCTTCAGAGCACTTATTCAGCATACATCGAAGAAATAGTGCGCCGAAGACATCAATTTGATTTGATGCAATCGCGCTGTTTTATTTACGTTTTCGCACTTATGAAGACTCAGTGCGCAATTCTATCACCTTATCCTGGTATTCACACACCAATGTGTGAACCTTATGCCAACCAAGTCCCACCAACACTCCGACATAAGCATGAATTAGTGCTGACGCAGAGGTATATTCGGTCAGATGTGGATACAAACGATAACAATCATCACTTTCTTCCCCTTCCCCACATTGACCTGCAACCTGACGTGGCAGGCGCCATTGTCGCCTAAAAATGGAAGATCACCAACGCTCACACACTGGAGATGCCTGCTCATCTCCGGCAGATATCTCATTGGTTCCTTGTGTGAGTGTAGCTGGTCTGACGATACTGGAGTAGCATCCACGGGCGGTAAAACAAGCTCAAGCTCAAGTTTCTCAATAACTATTGATACAGATTAAAAATATAGATTTTTGGCTTTCAAATACAAATACACAAATTATTTACGAAAAATATACAGATTTAAATGTGGCAACCCTGTTCACAACACTGGGTACAACATCTGTAAACAAAATGTTGTATTATGTTTGTTACGTTGTGTTTTTTTAAACCATAACCCCGGAGCGATCGCGTCGTGCACTGAGTACACGCACCACACGCTTGCACAGCGTAAGCATGGTGTCGCTGTTGATGGTCGAAGACGCGATAGCTCTAGAATTAATACCTCCGGAAGAAGTTTTTCCAAAGATTTGGCAACAGTTCCGCAAAATAAGCTAGTCGGTTAGTTAACCTGAGAAGAAAATTCAAAAGAGACTTGAGATGACGCGTCGCGCCGTTGTTCGAGTCACAAAAACCAAAAGCTTAAACGAATCCCGAGTTCACAATGGAACAGCAAACCGTAAATGCAATTTTATGAACGTTCGTTTACCAACAAGAAGGATAGATCGAAAAAAACAAAACCAATTTCCCCCAAACTACACCCACTCGGAAGCGACCAACCATAGACAGTATTTTGTAGCTTGTGATTATTTTTTCCGACCAGCTTTAGAGTTTCTTCTGAAACGATGAAAACCTCAAGTACCAACCACTTCAGTTGTTGAAGTTGAAAAGTAATAATTATCTTAATGTTGTACTCATCTTTGTACAGACTCGTGCTATTCTAGGCTCTGACCGTAGTTATTATTATACCATTCAAAAGTAATTGGTCAACAGACGGCCAATTAAGAACTGTAGTTCGTTTATTATTGTATTTAGTTTTTGCGGAACAAATTTTACTATGAAACAATTTTGTAACAAAACTCAATTGAGTTGTTTGCAAAATGAAACGTATTCATCAGTCAACCACTCCGTTTAAAACCTCCATTTTCCGGCATTCGGAGCAGGAAAACAACAAACAGTTTGACAAATTTCCTCATAAATTACGTTGTCGCGATTGCAAATCAAAAATTTGATTCCCACTTCACGGACCGAGCCCCAAACTCAGTCAAATCACGCGAAAATCTGTGCCAGAGCCAACCAACGAAAAAAAAACAATGTTCGTACCTACTTCCCTCTTCGCGAACCGTAAAGAAAACACAAAATGAAATTGAATTTGAACAAAAATCAAAAATTAATTCAATGCCACCGACGACGACGTCTCCCAACACCATTGTCCCGAGACATTCCTAGAACACAGCACCGACCGGAACGGAACACCACTGAGCAACGCATTCCCCGCCCGCAAGTCCTCCACAGTTCTAAATCGAAAGAAAACAGATTGCGAAAAGTGTCGCCTTTTGAACCATGGCATGGCTGTGACCCGTAGCCCACCCCCAGCCATTCCGCCCTCCTAACCCTTCCGTCTTCCGTTCGTTGCTGGCTGTTCGATCTGATCACCCGAAACGAAATCGAGTGACAAAAGTGTGAAAAATGGTCCCAGAAACGCCTCCTACCAATCCTCCGATTAGTGAGGGGAAAGTGGGGCGAAATGCATCCTTGAAGAAACAAATCGATTTTAATGAAAATCTATTTAAAAAAAATAAGTGCTTCGTGATGTTCCAGCACCAGGAATTATTCTTTCTGGGATGTTTCAGAAATGCTTTCTGGGATGCATTATAAAATTTCTTGTTTGATAACTCCAAAGGTTTTAGGATTTAAAAAGGAATTTATGTATTCTAGAATACCCCCAGCAATGACTTCTGGGATTCGTCAAGAAATTCCGTACATGATTTCTTTACCCATCTCTCTTTGGGAATTTCCTTGAGAATTGCCCCAAGAGAACCAGAGGCCAGAATTCAAAAGTAACTTCTGCAGGCATCCCAGAATAAACACTCGAGGAAAACTCAGAAAGAAACCCGAATAGTGCTCCTGGGTAAATTTCAGAAGGAAGCCAAAAAAAACTCCTGGAGGAATCTCAAAAGGAATGCCAAAAAGAAACTCCCGAAGGAATTAAAACAAAAACTCCAGGAGCAGAAATATTAGAGAACCCCAGAAGCTGCTGAGGGATTCTCAACTTCTGAGAAAATCCTAGAACAAACTGCCGAAGAAATAACAGGAAATCCCAGAAGCAAATCCTGTTATTCTCAGAAGGAACTCCCAGAGGAATCTTTTAAGGACAAACTTCTTGAAATCCCGCTTCAACATTGCATCAAAATTTCAGACGCACAAATCTCAAGAAGCAAGTTTCAAACAACAATGTATTTTATTATTCTGTTCTTGCTCATTTTTAATTATAGCTTAAAATAAAAAGCTCAGGTGCGCTGGTTTTATTTACAAAGAGATTTGTGCACTCAAAATCGTGAGCAGGTGCCAAAGTCGGCCATTGTCGCGGCCATTTTGGGATTCTAACAAGTCTGTCCTTAACGAAATCTCAGAGAGATTTTCTGTAGGAACTCCTGAATTAATGACACAAGGTACTCTTGGGAAAATTCCAGAAGGAATTTCTTGATAATTTTCATAAAAATTCCCTGGCACAACCCCTGAAAAAAGTTTTGGAAGAACTTTTGAAATAACACATTGAACTCTTGAAAAAACACCTGCAAGTCGTGAAGAAATCTGACAAAAATGTCTCTGAACGAATTGTAGAAGAAATTCCATGGAGAAATTTCATAAAAAACACGAGGAAGAGTTTCAGAAGGAATTTATTAAGTAATCTACAAAGAAACACCTACTGGAATACTTCCGGAACTTCCGGAAAACCTCCACAGAAACTGCTGGAGAAAATCTTGAAATAACTCAAGGTATCACAGATGAAGCTCTTGACGATTCACCTGAAAGAGCCCTTGGATAAATTCTTTACCTGAAACAATTCATAAATCAGCATATCTCCTAGAGGAATTCTAGAAGAAACTGTTGGAGAAATTTTAGAATTAATTTGTGAGAGAATTCTCAAAAAAAAATCATAAAAGAATTCCTTCATAAGCTCCTGGGTGAATTTCGATAGAAATTTTGAACGTATTTTTTGTGTAACTTCACCAAGTTTTGAATATAGAACTGCTACCTCCACTTAACTTCTACTTCCACTTATACATGCGCTTTGATTTTAATTCACCGATAAAAGACAATTCATCACTATTTATAAATTTTTATTTATGTTCATAATAATACTTCAAATGAACTCCGATCAGATACATACTTTGTATTTCTTCAAAATTTTCTATTTTGAAAGGCTTCGCAAAAATTGCTTCAGAAATTCCTCAATGAATTTCTTCGGAAATTTTTCAGTTATTTATTCAGAAATTCTTTGAAAAATTTTCACCAGAAATTTACCGAAGGATTCATTTAGAAAACCAGCTATGGATAACTTCAGAAATGGCTGCATGAGTTCCTGTAAATACTCCATCGATTTCTTCAAAAAATCTCTCAGGAAGTATTTAATAAAATCTGTCAGGAATGTCTTCGGAGATTTCTCTGAGAATTTCTTGAAAACGATTCCTTCAGAATTTCCTCCAAAGTTTTCTTGGAATTGTCCAAAAATGATTGTAAATTATTACATAAAAAAAACTATGAAACCTTCCTTGAGTTCCTTCAAAAATTGTTCCATGGATTCCGTTAACATCTTCCATGAAATGATTCAGAAACTTTTCTCAAATTTCCTTCACAATATTCTCTAAAACTTTCATCAGAAATTTCTCCGAGAACTCCTTAAGAAAAGCTTCCACGGGGATTCCTCAGAAATTCTTTCATAAATGATTTCATAAACCCTAAAATTCTTTCATGAAACCGTCCACAGATTCCTTTAGATGTGCTTTTGAGGGTTTCTTTCAGAAAGTCAAAAGTTCAGAAGATTTCAAGATTTCCTTAGATGACCATTGACAGACGCATTCAGATTTTTTTTAATTTTGTCCAAAAATTCTTTTACAATTTTTTTAAGAAATTTCCCTGGGTATTCCTTCAAAAATTCTTTATGAGATTCCTTCGTACATTTGTCCAAGAATTCCTTTGAGAAGTCTTCTATTGATTCCTTTCATATTTGCTCATGGATCTATACTGCATCCTACTTCAGGAATTCGGTCCTAAAATCTACCCAAAATTTTAACTTTCTTCCAGGGATTCATTAGTAAATCTCTCCAGGGCTTCAAATATTCCCTCGAGAATTTCTTCAGAAATACCTCCTAGATTTCCATGTGTTTATTTTAAAACTCCGTCAGGGATTTCTTTATTAATCAGTTTAGAAAATCCTTCGGATTTTTTTCCGAGAATTCCTTTAAAACATTCTACAGGGATTTCTTCAGTAATCCTTGCAAAGATTCATTCATAAATTCTTCCAGTACTGCAAAAAGTACACGTATTTCTTGACGAAGTCCACCAGATATTTATTCATGAATTGATTTAGATTTACCGCACGAATGTGTCCAAAAAAATTCTGCAACAATTCCTACAGAGATTTTTACAGAAATTCAATCAGTGATTCCTTCAGGCAGGCACCAAAAGTGATATTGTCCGGATAAAGCCGCCTGTGATATTTTCCTTGCACCCATATGCACCGCTCCACGTTTTCACCTGGTTGACGTCTGAGCGGCGCCGTGTAATGTAGAGGGCCATGGCAACAAGTTCATTTTATGTAAACAGGGAACCACTAAATGTCAAATAGTTGATCTCGTGCATCGATGTAGACGTTTTGTGACTCGCAGATGGAGTGGAAAATGTGATGCTTTGTTGTTTATCCGTGACTTATGGACGGAGTGAAAAAGTGTGATTGCTGTAGTAAGAGATTTTTATTTTTCATTTCATGCAGTAAAAAAACATCACGGAGGTGGATAACCCAAGTAACAATTTTAACTTAATCAAAGTTTTTTAGCGATTCAAAAATCCTATACATAAAGACGGGCTTGGTGGTCTAGTGGCTACCGCTTCTGATTCGTATGCAGAAGGTCATGGGTTCAATCCCTGGCCCGTCCTTTTCATCCTACTTTGTATCTTTCTATCCACTTTCTCTCACTCTCTCTTCTCTACATATACAACTCATGTATATTCATATGTTCATAGCCATCGCTAGAACCAGAAACGAATTGAAAAAAGTCGTTTCCCTCCCTTCCAACTTCCACTCACAGCACAGTGTATATATAACGCCTGTAAGTTATGCAACCAAAGCGTGCTGTGCCGCTTGACCTTATTCACCACACAATCTATCACGAACACTATAAATAACCCTATCCATGGATCGCATCACCGACCCAACGGTGACTCCCAGATCTCCCATCCTTTCCGTCTAACAAATACCCCAGTCCGTGCGGGTTGTGGGACGCAGAGTGCTCTCGGTCTCTAGTAGCAACAACCAGTACACTCTAACATTCCTTTCCCTTCCCAGCTGACTATAAGGACTTGGCCGGCGCCGTTATTGATCAAATATGCATGAGCTGCTAAAATTGCACTTTGAGAATAAGTGGAATGTCCCAGCCCCTTATTCAGTTGGATCACAGTGCAACTGGTTCCAGTTCAGATCAATCACGGAGGAGCAACCATTGACATGTATAGTCAGAATTGATCGTTTTTTTGATCGTTGATCGATTCAAAAATCCTATACATAAAACCATTGATGCCGACTTGAAAATGCTCTCGAGTTCTTGTATGCCTCAATAAGCCCACGTTCTGGCTAGTTGGCCCAGTCTTATTGGGGTCTACATGACTTCGTATGCAAACCGGCTTAGGATTTCGGGTTGTATCATAGTTTTATCAACCTTCTAAATAAAACCATCTTCTGACTTGTCAAATAATTGTTTTGATTATTTTTCACTCTCAATGTTCGATCGTCTGAATAAATAATGCTTGATTGTTTATCCAGCCATCAATTGGAAAGATGCAGAATTCAGATTTGTTTTCCTATTTAATACGTGTCAGGAGACATGCCACGGAAAATTTGTGGTGAATGTGACTGTGATAATGACAAAAACTAAGTGCGCCACACAAACTATGCATAATTTGGAAGTTAAATGCATTTTATTTACTCGGTGGAATTGGGTGCAAAATAGGTTTTTTCAACACAGCGGGGTTTTAAAGACATGATGTAATTTTTCTGGCAAAATAAAACGACAGAAACGTGTTGTATGGTTTAATTTGATCTTAAGCTGTACCTGAAATCATAAAATTGAGAAATGATTTTTCTGTATTTACATAAATTATCCCGACTAGGCGACATATTTTTCTGATAAAACTCTGTGTTCCTGATGATTCCTCCAATAGGGCTAACCCTCCTGAGGTGGTCATAACTGAGCTCATGATAGAACTAGCGGTTTTATCACAGCATTTTTTTGGTTTATGTTACGGCCACGAAATCTTTTGTTGGTTTTATGCATTGCCTCACAGTTTTGTGTATTTGTTTACAAAAAAAATCTCTCCGACAACAACCGCAAATGCAAGTTTTATCGAAATGGCATATAATTAGTAACAAAACCAATTCATGACCACTTGCAAGTATTTAAATGACGATGTTTATAGCAGAAGTTATATGATAGTTTTATGGAACGCCAAAGGTTCAAAGTGAAAAAACTACCACATAAAACTAATTTAGAACAACTAGCTTTTTCACATGCTCGTATAAAACCGGGATAAAACATGAATAAACCTTCAAGGCATGCTGATTGTTACTTGGGAAATCCTTTGGATTTGATCACGTGAGTGAAAAATTAGATGCCTATCTTCAGGACTACTCCACGTATTCAACAGTTCTTCCTGAGACTTCTACAGAGGTTTTACTGGAAATTTGTTCCGGAATTCCTGCAGAGATTCCACCTAAAATATATACGGAGGCTTTTCCAGAAATGCAGAGGTTTCTTTGGAAATTCTAGCAAGTGATTTCTTCGAAAGTTTTTTGATGGAGTTTTTAAGAAGGAACTTTAAAAATTTCATTAAGAAGCCAACAGTTTCTTTCAGAAATTCTTCCAAAAGTTTCTCCAAGGCTTGCTTGAAGGATTCCAGAGAGGTTGTTCTAAACAAATTCCTGAGGAGATTGTCGGAGAGAATTTCTCGAAAAACTCCTAGCGATACCTTTAGAAGAGGTTTTCTGGAAGCGATTCCTGAAGTAAAATCTGAGTTATCCCTGGACGAATTCTTGGATAAACGTGACCTGAAGAAACTTCTCCAGTACCCTCATAATTCCTAAGAGAAAAAAAACTTCAGAAACTTCTGGAGAAACTCTCAAACAAATTTCTGAAATAATTCCTAAAAAACAGAAGAAATTTTGAATAAATCTTACAAAATGTCTGCAAAAATGACAGACAAAAGTACTTGTGGAATTCTTAAAGAAACCTCCCAACAAATTTCTTGGAGATCCCTCGACGATTTTCTGAAGGAATCCTTGAAAGAAATCCTGGAGAAACCTCTGGAGGAGTTCTTAGAAGAATTTATCATACCATTTCTGAAAAAAATCAGTACGGAAAAAAGAAAATAATATTTCTGAGAGAAAACTTGCAGAAATAAAAAAAAATATTGCAGGAATTCTTTTGAAAACCACTGAAGAAACAAAAATTAAAGGAATCTTTAAAAATTCCGGAGAACAGGAGAACTTCTGCAAGTAAACGAAAAAATGAGATGCATAAAAAATGTCAAGGAATAGGTTCTGGAGTAATTTCTGCAGAAATAACTGAAAGATTCACTGAAAAAATATCTTGAGGAAATTCTGGAGAAACTTTCAGAGGAACTCCCAGAAGAACCGCTTTAGAATATTCCAGAAAAAAAATCTAAATAAATGCCTAAGAAGGAATCCCTGAATATTTGTAATAGTTCTGGAATTGCTGAAAGAAAGTCTTTGAGAAACCCCTGGAAAAAAACAGGAAGAATTTCTGAAGGAACCACAAAGAAAATCTCCTGGAAGAAACACAAGAAACTCTGATGGCATTCCTGGAGAATTTCTTTTCGAAATATGTGAAAAAATACAGGGAGGCACAAACTTCTGTAGCAAAAAATTGAAAGTATTTCCCAAACAAATCCTGAAGAATCAAAGAGATTTTTCTGAAAAAAAAAACCGTATGAATCTTTTTAGAAATTTCAAGAGAAACTGCTAAAGAAGACCCAAGGAAAATTCGTGGTGGAACATCTAAAAGAATTTCTGGAGGAGTCACTGGAGAAACATTCACAGAAAAATAACATGATCAGGGATGCATTTAATATGGAGGAATACTTAGAGGAGTTCTTGCTGAAATCATTCGAAAAAAATCTACAAGAATCTTTTTTATGCAAATTTCGGATAAAAATGATAAATTCCCTAAAAGAATTTCGTAAGGGTTTTCCTGGAGGTACAGGTTTTTTAGGAATAACTCCGAAAAATTCTAAAGCATTTTTACCTTGGAATTATCTGCAGAGTTTCTCCAGAAGTCTCCCGTGTTTTTTTTTTTGAGAATCAAAGAGGATCATCTTCTTTTTATTCTTGACGTTACGCATTCATCTACGAAATGCCTCAAAAACTGTTTAAAGAATTTTTGTTTAGAAATTCCTTCAGAAAATATTCAAAAATGTCTTCTAGGACTTGCCAACGATATCTTCGGAATTTTCTTAGGAATTTCTTGAGGCAATCCTCCAAAAAATTCTCTTAAAATCCTTCAAAGAATTCTTCAGTAATTTTTGGGCAATTTCTAAAATATTTTTTGAAAAATCCTTAGGGGAACATTTGAACAAAATCTGTAAGGATATTTTAAGATATCCCAGAGACATTTGTGAAAAAAGAAGCGATTTCTTAAAAAATATATCCACTGGACGAATTTCTCAAAGATTTTTTGGAGAAACCATAAGCAGAATTTCCGACGATGTTCTGAAGAACTTCATCCAAGAATTTTTGAAGAAATCCCTTGCTGAAATTCCTGAAAAAATCCCTAAAAATATCTCCTCAAAGGAATTTCAGAAGAATCCAAGCGGAAATTTCCGGGCGGAATTTCTAAGGAAATTTTAAGAAGAATCCATTTTGAAATCTTAGAAAATACATACTTTTGAATAAATCTCTGGAGCAATATCTGGAGGAATCTCAGGAAAATTCTTGACGAATCTCAGGAGTAGTTTCTTTGGAACATCTTGGAGAAATACCTGGAGAAACGTATCGGGAAACCCTTCGTTGAATTCTTGAAAAAAAATCCTGCAGTAATATTTGGAGAAACTCACAGAAAAGTGCCAACAAGGATCCCTAAGAATACCCTTGAGATATTTCTTAAAGTATTTCCGTAGAAATTCCCAGGACATATTTTTGAATAAATTTCTTAAAGAATCCGTGGTTAAATTATTGCATTTATCCTTAGAGGAAATGCCGGATAAATATCTGGTGAAACACATGAAGGAATATCTGGAGGAAATCCTGAAAGAATCTATGTATGAACAGTAGATTCCGGTGAATTTCCTACTTGAATCACTGAAAATAATAGTACAAGAATCTCTGGAGGAGTTATTGCAAGATTAAATGATAAACTTCCTGAATAAATACCTAAAATTATCATTAATACTATTTATATATTAGTGAGGCTTTCAGTCACAGGCTGGTTCACCTCCTAATAACTAAGAGAATTTCTGAATAAATCTCTGAAATTTTTTCTGAAGAAACCACTGAAAGAATTTATGAGAGTATCTTTGAAATAAATTCTAATAGAAATCTTGTAGAAAATTCTGGAGGAATCCCTGTAATAGTGCGAGAATCTTTGGACGAATAATTGAAGGATTTTCTGTTTCAAATATTTAAAAACCCGATTTAATCCACCTATGGTGAACAGAACCCTTCTTACACTTATTAAAACTATTGTTGTATTATTTGTATTTAACATATTTATTTTGTGCGATTGACCAAAAGTTCTAGAAAATATTGTGGATTTGGCATCTGGTGGATTGGTTTCCAAAATAGCATCATGGACCATGGACTAAACTACCAGAAATGCCAGACACCTTCTAGAATCTTGTGTGAATTTTTTTTAAAAATAGCTTACATATTCTGGAATATTGTATCTTTTGTTAAATGCCAAAAGATCTTGAATCGATTAACAAACGGATAAGAAAATCAGCGAGATACACTTTGTCTAATATCTCTTAATCAGTCGAATAAATTAGCTCCGAAGTACTTGGTATTCATGGTTATGGTGTAGAAAGGACAAAAATAATATATCTACTATGCTAATAAGTTTTGGAATTAGCTAGTTATTTTGGCTGTCCAGTTCTTGGATTTTTCCCACAATATATAAATTCAAAGCTTTCATTTAACATATTGTTAGTTTTCATAGAAATCCTGTTTATTTGTAATTTGTTATTTATAATTTTATTGAAAACAATAACCTGCTAGTATACACTTTATATGAGGTCAGCATTATTGATTGAACAATAATTTCCCATAGACTGGTCAAAAGCTCATGCAAGATAACAAACGAATATAATAATAAAAAAAGGAATTTATTGAAATACTCTTCGAAAGATATCTCAGTATCCAAATGTCGAATCGAAATAAAATTTCAGGGCCTTTTACAAGGATACTGTAGCTTTCATTTGGTGCTAAGAGAACCCGAATCGGTTGACAGACGGCTGAGATATTTATTATGATACACTTGGTCAAAAATCGCTCAAAAGGTTAACCTGTATTACTCCCAAGTACTCTTTGAAAGATATCTCGATAACCAAATGTCCAATCCTAATAAAATTATATAGGGTTCTACTAGGATGTTATAGCTTTCATTTGGTGCCAGTAGAAACGAAATCGGTTGACAGACGGTTGAGATATTTATTATGATACACTTGGTCAAAAATCTCAAAAAGTTTAGTTGTACAAATCCTAAGTACTCTTCGAAGATACCTCTGTAACCAAATCTCCAATCCTAATAAAATTTCTGAGCAATCTACTAGGATGTTGTAGCTTTCATTTGGTGCCAAGAGAACCCAAATCGATTGACACACGGCTGAGATATTTAGTATGATACACTTTGTTAAAAATCTCAAAAAGATTAGTTGTATAACTCCTAAGTACTCTTCGAAAGATATCTCAGTAACCAAATGTCCAATCGAAATAAAATTTCAGAGCGATCTACTAGGATGTTGTAGCTTTCATTTGCTGCCCTCATTAAAAATAGATCTAAAACATTCAGCAGCCTATCAATATTGGAATTGTTTCTCCCAAGCCGCATTTTACTTCGATTTCCCACTAGGCTGGTTGCTTTGGTCGGCCGCTGGTCCTTCGATCCTCTCCGGACGGAAAACACTATAAACTGTCTCAACATTTATCACACGACCCGACCCAGACAAATTAAAAAAGTACCCCATTCCATTTCTAAACTTTTCCCACTTCAACGACCACGACGGATGTTGCGCGAAAAGAAGAATGTCAACGAATCGCTTCTTGCTGCCCTCGGGCTTCACTTACGATCTACCTTATCGTCGTCACGGCAAGACAAGACCGATTGGGCCGATGCAAGGCGAAGATGATGTTATGCAAATCAACAATAAAATACAATACTCCTCCAAAGCGATGACGACCACGACGACGACATCGAAAATGAAATGGAGCGACTTGTTTGTAGGATAGTAATTTCGCACCTGCTTTGGCAGATTGCTTTCGACTTCTGACTGGGTGTCACCTACAGATGCTGATCGGAAAGGTGAGCAATTATTTCTCGATTACGGTTTTTTTTTTTGAGTTTATACTACGTTGGCTGACGTGATACCCAGCGTCCATCAGTGCTAGTGTGCGGTAGCTTGGCAGCTGGGCAGCATGTCAAATATCTGCGTAGATTTATTCGATTGTCTGGATCCTCAGACAGCCAAAGATGGGGAGATAGATGGATGCACATAAATGGGTGAGCTCGTTTCATGCTATTATTTTACATGCATTTGTATATCGTGTGGCAAGTACGATGATGCTTAATGTCCAAGAAGGTCAAGAATATTTCCAAGACTCTTTACATAGCTTTGGATTGTACGAAATCAATTCACAGCCTAGCAGTAGTGTTTGTTTTTTTTTTCTGTCATCAATACTTCTTGTGAAAGCAGCACATTTCAAAAAAAAATAAAAATATAACAATCAAGTAAAATTACTTACCTGTTCCAAGCGGCATATTGATCGGCTTCTGGACGACTTTGACCACAGGAGACACATCCTTTTTAGAATTGGCTTCTTCCGCAGCAACTGCTGCTCCATTAGACGCCCCACCGGAGCTCACAGTAACGACCGTGGCCGTCGTCGAAGTAGCAGTCGCCGGTTGAATCAGCTGCTGATGCTGCTGCTGTTGTTGCTGCTGGATCTGGATCGGTTTGGCCTTAACTATGGTAGTAGTGGTGGACGCAGCACTAGCAGAAGCACTATTGGAAGCAGTGTTGCCAGCCAAGACCGAAGTGGCAGCTGAAGCAGTGGTTGTAGCATTACGAATAACAAGAATCGACTGGGACTTATCTATGCGTTTAAGCGTGCGAAGCAGAATCGGCCCCTCGGAGGAACCGTTTTTGTTGAGCCGTTGCTGGAGGAAGATCGGACCGCCACCTTCTGTGGTGAGGGCGGTTTTCTTGAGACCTCCATCGGATTGCAACAGGAAGGTACCGTCGACGGTGCCGCTTTTGATCGCCGGTTGAAATAGGATGGTGTTTCCGGTGGTGGCCGTTGCCGTTACTTCAGGGACGGTTTTCGTTTTCAGCCGTTGATGCTGCAGCAGGATGGGTTTGTCCTCATCGCTCAGCAGACTCAGCAGTTCGTGGGTGTTCTGAAGGATTATTTGCCCATTTTCGGAGCGGGATCCACGCACTAGGATTATGTTGCTGTGTTGCGGTTGAGCTGCTTGGGCCGTTTGTGCTTGGACCTGCTGCAGCTGAATTTGGGACTGCAGCTGGCGGGTGGCCGCTTCCGAAAGGGTGACGCTTTTGCTGTCCAGTCCGGTGATGATGGCTCCCCCGGGGGCGGTAACCGGTGTGGAAGCAGTGGTGACCACCTTTGTGAGCTCATTGCCGCTGACTGAGGATACACCGGAAGATGTGGCCACAACGTTGGATCCTTCCTCTGCCGGGGGACCTGAGAAAGAGGAAAGAGAACAGTTTATATCTAATTATAGACACAAAAATAAAATAATATGATTGGCGTATATTCATAAAACCTCTCTGATAGCCCACATATCACTTGTTCATCGATTATAAATCGGCGTATGATACAATCGATCGAGACCAGCTATGGTAGGTTATGCACGAATACGGATTGAGTGGCGTAGCAAGGGGGTGCAGAGGGTGCGGCCCGCAAGGGGCCCCGAATTCAGGGGGCCTCCAAATCAGGGAAGGTTTCTTACATTAGTTTGAATAAAGTTCTTTGAATAGCGAAAGTTTCCTATATGTTCAATACTTCGCAGGTCTGCTGATAGATATGTAGGGGCACCTTCGTAATTATCAAGAGTTTTTGGAACTTGACACACTGATGGCTCATTTGATGTCCAATTATTACCAATTGTGAGTGTACACACTTTATTCAAGAAGTTCAGTTGGTTTAGTTTTAATTAGTTTGATGATTACTCTTTGTACCTACACAATATTTATTACTATAGAAAATGTGTAGGATAATACTCAACTTGCCTTCTGGGATATGTTTGACGATTTATCTAGCAGTTACTTCAAAGACTTCTGTAAAAATTTCTTTAAAAAAATACTTAGATCTTTTTTTCAGAGATCTTCTAAGCATTGATTTAGAAATATCTACAATGATTCCTTCAGGAAATTCAGCATTTCTTCAGAAATTTATCAAGGAATCATTCAGGATTTGCTTCAAGGATCTTTTTTTAGGAATTTCTTCATGCATTCCTTCAGGAATACCTCTTCGGATTCCTTTATCAGGTACTTCAAGGAATATGTCATGAAGTTCTTCAACGAATCCTTCGGATGAACACTAAGAAATTGCTCCAAGGATTCTCTTAGAGATTTCTCCAAGAAGAAATCTTGGTGTAGTTCCTCACGAAAAATATATTTGATGAATTTCTGAGATCATGCTTGGAGCCATACCTGAATGGATCCTTGGGAGATTTTCTAACGGAATTTTAGAGAAATTTCTAAAGTAGTCCTTGAAGAATCTTCTAGATGAATTCTAAGATGTACTCGGAACGAATCAGGGTTTATTTTGATAGTATCTTTATTGAGATGTTTGAAGGAATACTGCAGTACTATGAAGTAGTACTAGAAGTACTAGAAGTACTATATGAGAAATTACGTGAAGGATCCTTGTAGAAATTTTGAAACAAAGGGAATTTTGAAAGAATTAATTATGAAATGCCCAGATTATTTCTCAAAGAAATCAATTGCGGAAGCCAAAAAAATTTCCTCTCAAATTCTTTGGTTCAAATCAGAAAACAATCTTCAAAAGAATTCTTATAGACTTCCTTGGCTACATTTCTGCAGAAAGCCTTGGGACCCCCTGCGGAATTTTGTGCAAGAATCCTTTGGAGATGAATGTGTTTATCCTTGTAGGATTATCTGAAGGAAAACTTGAAAAATCTGAGAAATCCCTGATGGAATCTTTGTAACGTAGCTTATAAAAAATCTTGGAGAAAAAGGTGAAATCTGGAATTTCTTCAAGGGTTCTATGACAAATTGGGAATGAGGACTTGAAAAAATCACCCAATGAATCTTTAGATGATTTCCTACATCAATTATTAGAGGGATTTATGAAGAAGTCCCTGCAGGTATAATTAAAGAAATGCTTGAACAAATACGTTAGAAATCCTTGAAAGACTTAATAAAACCGTTTGAGGCATTGCAAAAATAACCCTTGAAGAAATTTCTTATAGAAATTCTTGAAGGAATTCCAAAACGATTCCTCTGGGAAGTCGCTGAAGCGACCATGTGGGGTAGCGCCAAAGGAATCGTGTGTGGAAATCTTTAAGATACTCTTTCTGAAATTCTTGGGAATACAAATTACTGAAGGAATTCCTTCAAAAACGCTTAGAGAAGCTCCCGTATCAACTTTCGAAGGAAATCTTGGAGGAATTTGCAAAGAAGTGCTTGATGTAATTCCTAGATAAATCATAAAAGGTATCCAAGAAAGAGTTCCTCATTTGGAACAATCGCTAAACAAATTTCTTAGAAGCTTCGTGAATGTCATCTAGACGAAATTGGTGTTTTTGCTAAAGAAATTTTTAAAGACATCAATTGAAAAAATCCTGATGGAAACCTTGGAAGAATACCTAAAGGATACATTGAAAAAGTCCCAGTAGAATTACTCGGAGGAATTTCTGTGAGAATTCTTTATTTTTTTTATGTGGACTTCATTGGAAATTTCTTTTGGATCTTTTTCAGTAACTACTTTGGCAATCCGTTCAGCAATTCGTTAAGGAAAATTCTTTGAAAATTTATTTGATAACCCCTCCGGCAATTACTCTGAAAATTTCCTTGGGAATTTCTTGAGCAATTTTTTTCTGAATTCATTATTTAAAAAAAACATCTTTGGTAATTATTTTGATAATTGTCTCAGCTATTGTGTAAAAAAATCCTTTTGTTCAAATTTTCAAGAATTTTTTAGGAACTCCGTTAGAAGTTTGAAATATTTCTGTGGCAATTCTTTTGAGAAATTGTTTTGCAAATCCTTAAGAAACTTCTTATATAAATTTTTGACAATGTTTCAGCAATATGTTCGCGAACTTCATCAGATTTTTATTTCTACAGGAATTTCATTGGAGTTCCGTCTGCAACTTCTCGTTGTTTTTTTTTACAATTCGTTTGGAGTATCCTCTGGTAATTCCTCAGGGAATAACTTCAATACTCTTCTGGAAACTTCTTCCGGGAAATTCAAACGGAATTTGATTGTTTATTAAATTTGGCATTGACTATGGTAATTCATTTGTTGAATTTCCTGAGAGTTACCCTGAGAAATTCTTTCCTATAGCCTTTGGCAGAGCTTTTTCGACAAATCTTTTTAGTAGTTTTTATTGGATATGATTCAAAATCTCCAATAATATTATTTTTGGAGTTTTCTTGGACATTTTTTTGTTTTTGAAACTTAATTTCCATCGGAATTTGGTACGGTAACTCTTTTGAAAATTTCTCGGCAATAATATTCGAAATTGATTTAGGGTTTTAGTTTTTAAAACATCGATGGTATTACTTTCCAAAATTCTTTGGGAAATTGCTTTGAAAATTTATCTGGAAACTCCTAAAGGATTTCCTTCAGCATTTTTTTTGAAAGTTTCACCGGCAGTACCTTTGTAAATGTGCCAACATTTTTTTTGTAATTCTTTCAATAGTTCTTTTCGAAATTCACTTTGAAAATTCTTCAGTCAATTCGTTTGTAAATTTAAGTGACAATTCTATAAAATTTCTCCGATAATTCCTTACGAAATTCAGTCTATTGTTACTTTTGAAGTTCTATGAAATACACTCTTGCAAAATTTAAAAAAAAAATCAAGAATTTACAACGGAACGGTCGAAGAAAACCTCAAAAGAGTTACCTAAGGAATTTCCAAAAATTACCAGAGAAGTTCACAAACAATTTTCCGAAAAAAAAACACAAAGCAATTCCTAAAAATGTTTGAAGGAATTCCAGTAGAATTTCTTGGAGGAACTTCTGTGAAATATTTCTTTTTTTTTTTTTATTTGGATTTCTAAAGTATTCATTGGAGGAGTTCCTGATTCCTTGAACAGCTTATTGGAGGAATTTCTGAAGCATTTCTAGCAAAAACACTTTAAGGATCCTCTGGAGGAATTCCTACAGAATTTCTTGGAGAAATGGGTGGAAATATCTTCGAAAAAGATTTGCAGGACTTATCATATAAATACTTGAAGAAATCCTTTTCATAAAAGAACTCCCGAGGGATTTCTTGTAAACAAATATTTGTAAAATACCAGACAAAATTAGTTTAAGAATTAATTATTTAAATCAATTTAAAAAATATAGTATAATACTTAAACAAATTTGGAACGAATCTATGGAGAAACCGCGAATTTATTGAATGAACTACTAAATAAATACTTAGAAAAGTCCTAACGAAGTTTGGGAGGAATTTCTCAATGCCTCTTTGAAGGAATTCCTTTGTAATTTTTAATAAAACCTTGTTAGAATTCCTAAAGCGATCCCAGAAGTAATCCTTGGTAGAATGCAAGAAGAAATTATTAAACAAATTATACAAGGAATGCTTCAACCGATTGATGAAACCTTCGCAGGAGTTCCCAACAAAATTCTTGCAGCAATTCTGAAAGAATTTTTGGATATTTTTCAAGAGATTTTTTGAAGAAATCTTTAAGAAATCCTTGGAAAAATTCCCGTAGGAGTTCTTGAAGCGATTCCCGAAGAATTCCCGATGGATATCCTCTATGAAATCTTAACCTTGCATTAATCACTTGAAGGATGCCTCGAGGCATTCCTGAAAAAAGTGACAAAACAGACTAAGGAGGAATCTTTTGAAAAACTTCTGAAAAAAATAATTTGAAAAGATAACGTATCTGTTCCTTTACTATTTAAGCTTATAGCTCCCATTTGCAACCTACTCAAAACAAATAAATTAATTGTATTTTGTTTAGTTACTCATTTTTGTATTTTTGTTAAAATAAGCGAGAAAGGTAACGCAACTAGCGAAATTTTTTGAAGGAATCCATAAGAAAACTCCTAGAGTAGATGGATATTAAATAATTCGTTGGACGAATTACAGAAGGAATTTTCGAAAGAATTCCTAATGAAGTTTTTAGTAGTTCCTAAGTATATTCTGAGAAAAACTTCTGTAGGGACCCTTGAAGGATTTTTTTAATTATCATCCAATGGATTTCTTTTGAAATTTCCTGGAGGATCTCTAGGATGAATCTCTTCGTAAAACCTTAGAAAAAAACTTCTGGAAGAATCCTTGCAGAGATTTTTTTTCGAAATCAAAGCGTTGCAGTAATGGATCATTAAAATAACTAAAGCGGCCGCTATGTAATGAACAGATAACGTCACAGTAGCCCTGTGTGTTTGACATAACTCGACTGATCGAACGCCAAGATAAGCGATGAATGCTTGAGGAAATGCCAAGATAAATTCTTGGAGAAATCTCTGAAAGAATTATGTGAGGGAATAATTGAGAAATCCTTGAAGAATCTATGGTGAAATATTATTATTCAAGCCTAAAAGACTGCGTAGTCGTTCACCAATGGAGACAAGCTTCTAGTCGCTTTCTAAAAGCAATGTATGTTTATTAGCACTGGGCAATTTTGAATCGATGTTCGCAACATCGATGTTTCTGTTCCGATTAATCGATTTTTTGAATCGATGTTGAAGCCCCACGAAATCGACCGAATCGATTTTTTACATGCGATTTTTTCTTTCGATTCAAAATTCAAGTAACAGAACTAGCCGAATAATAGTTTCTTAAGCTAAAGCTTGCTTAAGAATGGTTTGTATCACTCTAAGAATTGCAAGTTGCAGAGCAAAAATGTTTGTTGAGAAATACTCAATTTCCTTTTTTTTTCAGAATGTACTGTAGAATTTTACCAATTCAATAATATATAAAATCAAGATTAAATGTACATTAAATCGAAGTGCATACATAAAATCGAAGGTCTATATAATCTAGGGTCCACAAAATCGAGGTATACCTGTATATCTCAGGTTTCTTGGACAATTCCTTCCAAGAATCTAAGTGAATCTTTCTCAGGATTCTAGAGGAATCCTTCTTATGGTCTAGAGAATCCCTTTCAGGATTCTAGTGCCTCCTTCTCAGAATTCTAGGGCTGTCCATCTCTGGATTCCATTTTTTTTTGTTGAAAATCCCTTCAGATGAATTTCTCTTGACTCAAGATTCTGGAAGAATTCCTCTAAAGATTCTTACAGAATCCATCCCAGAAAACTGGAGTAATTTTTTCCAGGATTCTAGAATAATCCTTAATAGAATTCAGGGAGAATTCCTATTTGAAGATTCTTTCTTTATTTTCCGGGATAAGGCCTCTCAGAATGCTGGTTAAATAATTTTCAGCATTTTGAAGGAATCTCTCACAGAATTTTAGAGGAATCTTCAGAATTATGGAAGAATCTCTTTAAAAAGTCTGGAGGAATTGTTCTCAGCAGTATAATATGGGTATACATATCAGAATTCTAGCGAATCTCTGGATTCTAAGAAAATTTATGTCAGGATTTAGAAGTATTCCCTACCATGGGTGAAGTCCTTTTCAGGATTCTAAGAAATTTCTGGATGATCTGGGTTGATTTCTCTAAGGATTCTAGAAAACTCTCACTTAGGATCCCTCACAGTTTCTGAGAACACTCCTTTAAGACTTCTTGGAGAATCATACTCAGCATTCTCAGAATTATGGCGAAATTCCTCTCAGAATTCTGCGGGAATCACACACAGGATTCTAGCTGTATTCTTCTCAGGATTCTGCGTATTCTGCGGATCACTAAGTATTCTGCGGGTACTCTTACCAAGATTTTCTGAAAATTTAGCTTCCTGGTGTAATTTCCGTCAGAATTCTGGGCCAATTTCTCTCAAGATTCTTCATGATTCTGGGGAAATTCTTGGGATTCGGGACCTATATTTTTCAAGATTTAAGTGCATTTTTTTTTCAGAATCATTAATTCTTGAAGAATCTCTCACGAGATTCTGGGCAGAGTTCTCTAGAGAAATTTTGGAGAATTTCTCGCATAGATTTTGTGATTCCGTTTACGGTTCGGAACTAATCTTTCTCAGCATTCTACGAGAATCCCAATAGAATTCTGTTTTCTGTATTCTGGAGCAGTTGCTCCCAGAAGTACCTTTCAGGATTCTGGGAGAATCCCCCTTGGTAATCAGGGAAAATCTCTGACAAGATTATGGGAAAATTCCCTTGAGATTCTGGTGTAATAATTTAAAGTATTCTAAAGAAATTATTTACTCTCAGAGTTCTAGGAAGAGTTTAGGGGAGTCCTTTCAAATATTCTGGAGGAATGTCTCTCAGGAATCTGTGATAATTTTTCTGTTTTATGTGAGCATACCTCTCAGAATAATCCCTCTCAGAATGCTGGGGAAGTCCTATCTAGAAGTTTTCATAATCCCTTCCAGGGAGAATCCTTATCAGATTTTCGGAAAAATCCCTCATGGGTTTCTAGATACATATATGTTTCTCAAGAATCTGGAAGAACCCCTCTAATGATCCGTCTCAGGATTTTGGAGAACACCTAACGGGATTCTGGCTGAATTATTCTAAGCATTCTGAAGGATTCCATCCAGGATTTTAAGGAAAGTCTGGGAGAATACTTAAAAGTATTCTAGAGGAATTCTCCTTAGGATTCTGGGGGAATCCTATCTCCCAGAATTCTGTGAGTGTATAACTCAGATTTCTTTGGCAATCCCGCCCATTATTTTGAGGGAACCTTTATTAGGATTCTGGAGTAATCCTTCTTAGGATTCTAAGCTACCCTTTTCAGGTTTCTGGGTCATTTCTTTTAAGTTTCTTGGGAAATTCTTCTTAGAATTAAAAAAAAAATGTGAGAATCTCTCTCAGTATATTCTAGATGAATTTCTGGAACATTTTGGTAGCATTACAAGGAAAAGCTTCGCTTAGGATTCTGAGAAAATCTATCACAGGATTTTGGGAGCATTCCTCTCGGGACTCTAAGACAATCCGTCTCATAGATATGAAGTGATCTCTCTCAGGATTACAGGAAAATCCTTAAAATAATTCAGAGAGAATTCCTACCAAGATACCGGAAGAGACTTGCTTTCTTTTCGCTCAGGATTCTGGTGTAATCATTTTCAGCAATCTGAAGAAATCTCCCTCATAATGCTAGAGCAACTCCTTTCAGAATTCTGGAGGAATCCCTTTAAAGATTCTGGGGGAATTTCTCTCAGCAGTCATATCAGTACTGTACGGGAATACTTCTCAGAGTTCTGGGGAATCTCAGGATTTTTCTTTCGATTCAAAAATATTAAATTTCATTTTTTTTTTCGGAATGCTCTATCTCAACGTTAATTTTTGAATCGGAATCGCAAAATGTTCGAAGTGCAATCTCAAATTTTGATTTTGAATTTATTTAGGCAAATAAAACATACCATGAATTATGTAGTTCAAATGCAGCAAACGAATAATTTTATGGTTTTGTAATATTTTGTAATATCGAATCGATGTGAAAACATCGATTCGAAGCATCCGATTGAATAGGTGAATCGACTCTGCTGACCCGATTCGAATCGATTCACAGAATTTGATGTCTCAGCCAGATTTGCCCAATGCTAATGTTTATACCCAGCTACAATCGTTCAAACGAGTTTAGCCGTCAAGTTTGGTAGTTTAAGCTTAAAAAGTGTTAGTTATTTTGACTACTTATAGCCTCTTCTAACATTGAAACGAAATTAACTCTGTTACATAACATCTCCAGACGTTCCAGCACATCAACCGATCAAGAGCGCAAAATTGGTGAAGAAGTAACCATTGCAAGGCTGTCAAACGAACCGTGAAAATTCGATTGTAAGTCAATTTTTATGACACCCCTTCATGTGCCACCAAACACAGTGCATGAACGGCAGCGGCGGCGGCTTAAGATTATAGTCTTCTTCCTGTGGAAGCTCCTTCAGAATGAACAAATTTCCAACATTGAATATAAATCCATTGTAATAAAAACGACGAAGTCTATTTTCGCTCCTTTACGTCAGGCTTCGAACTTGGGTGGTACGGAGGTACTTCTGAATTTGACGTAATCGATCCGGTAGGGTTGTCACTTGAAGCTTCAGCAGGGTCGTGAATGATTGGCATTGGAGGAAATCTGATAACCCCTCGCCATTTTTCGGGGGAACAATCGAACAGGTAAATCCATTTCCCTCATCCCCTCCTCGTCGAAAGGCATCCATTCAATCCAGGTGTAGGGCAGGTACTTGACTCAAATGTCTATCTTGTCTCCTGTCTTGCACTGTGTCTCGTCGAGCACCATCGGAAAAAAAAAAATTCTACTACATTGATTGACAACGAGCGATTTTACAGCTGACTGAGGCCTTTCAATCTCCAACCGTTGCCATTTTGGGTTGGCTTCTGCTGGTGTTGGTGGATCAGGGCGAGGAGTTTTAGTTACAATGTAAGCCGACCGGAAGGACTCGGGTGCGCTTCTTGATTGGATAGGAATTCAAACACTACCCACCTCGGTACGTCACGTCTCTCCTGGCTTTCTGGTCCCGTTCAGTCCGAGTCATTCGACGACGATGTGGTTCGACTGAGAGTGATTGATTTTACAAGTCTGGTCTCCGTCAGCCATTCGTAGTAAGTTTTGACCTGGATTTTTCGCTTAAAGTGTTGAGTGCTTTTTATCATTTTCGGGCTGTCAAAGGTAAAAAATATTCGATCGCTGCGATTATGTATAATCAAAAGCTTTACACAAATTTTACTCATTTTTGCTTTTATTTTTAATCTGAAATCGACTTTTTCTAATTATTTCAAAATCTTGTGGTTGTGAGCCGATAACTGCTTAGAAACGCTTTCAATTAAAACCGATCAGAAGGTTTGCTTTGCTTAAGACAATCTTCACAATAGGTTACTAAAACCATTAGTCGTTGAATACGAAGGCCACAAATATCTATAAAAAATGTAAAGGGGAAAATTTATTGAAGCCGAACATTTCTATAAGACTCACCAATATTTCATCGGAGAAATTAAACCACCCCCGACATGATGATATTTCTATTAGCCCATGTCATCTCCCTTGTCGTCTTTTCCAATAAAAAGAAACACGAATTTATGGCCCACCCAATTTGTCACGAACCTTACCCGCTCCAAATGGCCACCCAAGGCCTCCTCTTGTTGAACACAGTTTCCACCGGACCACCGAGTGGACACAATAAGCACTTTTTAATGCGAGTCAATTAGGATGAAAGATTGCTATCATTTCTCGAATTGACTCTGCTGCTGGCTGCTACCTTCCACGAAAACGCAACTCGGATTCCTCCCGAGGGCAAACCCATAAATATCGCATCATAGAAGTTTTATTGCCTTCTGATAGACACACATCGCCGCCACCATCCTATTCCAAGTTCCAACTGGACGCAGGCCAATTCCCGGCACACATGGGTAAAAGTTTTACGATATGACTGAAGAGGGCCCTTTCCTCTTCCACACAAGGTTGCAAAAAGGTGCTAACTGTGATCCCCAGGAACCAGCCTATCGAAAAGTAAACTGAAATTATTGTGGTGCTCCCATTCGTGTCCTACTGGAAACCACACAATCGCAACCCCAAAAGAAGCTAATCTGCATAACAAATTATCTAAGTCGCTAAAAGTCACTCCCGTTCAAGTGGTTCGGGGGAAGCGGTGGCATCCAGGTCTCCACTCGGTTTGTTTGAATGAAAGAAAACGGTCGTTTTGCGGTGGGTTGACCTAGCCAGGTTCCAGCGAAAAGAGGCATATTGTTCGACTGATATAGGAAACACGAAAAAGGTACGAGGAGGAGTGTTCTCTAGGACAAATTAATGAAAAGTTATCAGACCGTCGCTTGTTAGAGGTTGTCATTGAGTGTGTACAGAGAAATCTGCATTCCTGGTGACAATCTCACAAATTCAACACGGGAATGTCTTAACTAGAACAATACATGACAAAGTGATCAAGAGATGAACCCGGCTAGGGCTGAAAGTCTCTGTAGTAAAATAATAATAATACACTGGCTAGGGGTGCTTATATGAAATTGTGGGTGAATTATTAGGAAGAAACTAAGTTCGCGAGAACAAGGTCTTACTCCTGGGAGTTTGAGTTGAGGTTAAGAGCGTTTCTAGGAAATTCCTACCCGGATAGACGTGAATATCATAATCATATCTTAAAACGATCAAATTTTGATATCATATCTTAATATGATATTGATGAGATATTCAAGAAATTGCCAAATATCTGCTCAATATCTCATCGTGATATGATTTCAAAATTAGTTTTTAATTTGATCTTTGAAAAGTCTTGTGCAACCCGCTGTATAAACGTCGAAACTACCCAACATTGCGCATGAAAACTATTTTAAGTTTTCAACTTTCATTATGCGCCGTCACCAAATAACGTAACGCTTCAGGAGATAGGGGTTTAATAAATTACGTAACGCTTCAGGGGAATAGGGAATACAGCCTAGCCCTTATGTCCACCACAAATTTTACAAACGAGCACTGGGACAGAAAGGAAGTAGAAGTGCCCTAGAAGTAGAAGTGATTCTAGATTCAACAAAACATACCACTGCAGGCGACCAGCTTTTTGAGTTTCAACCAACAAATTGCGTAGTGATTCTGCCTCGGGTATACGAACAGACGACAGTCGTGACGACTACGATCTTCTGAATGTTTCCAAAGCTTTTCTGGGCGACAGTTTACAATAGGGCACTTTCAGTGAAGTACTAGATTTTTAGCTGATTTTTTGATGGCTAGAAGGTAAATCCTCCGTTTCTGCAACGAACTTATGCAAAAAGTGTGGGTATTATAATTCCTTGCCTTATTCAATGTTGATAGAACAAAACTTTGGAAAACTTTGATGCAAGAAATGGAGAAAACAATAACACAGTTCCCAAAGTTTTGCTCAAACAGCATTACATTAGGCAAGGAATCATGATAGCCACGCTTTTTGTGTCATTTCATTGCAGAAATGGAGAATTTACCTTCTCACCATACAAAAATTCAGCTCATTACAACAATCTAGTACTTCACTGATTGCGTCCTAATGGTGGTAATTCGTCCTGTTTTAGGCGCAAAATAAACCAAACATGTTTCTACACATGGCGTTTTTTAAGTTTGGCGTTTAAAGACATAAAATGTGAAATCACCTAGAGAAATGTGCTCTCTTAGTTTAGAAAAATATGTAATTCCTAATTGAGCCTTAAATCATTTTTATTTTCCATACTTTCACTTCAGTTTGCAAATTTTGTGTGGAAACTGTATTAAAATTATGCGATAGAACATTTATCATTGGGAAATTTGGAAAAATACAGCTTAAGATCAAAATTAGCTCTTCACATTTCCATATGCAACATCTGCAACAAGATCTGAAAATTACTGCTCAAGATCAAAATCAGTTCTTTCACACATTCATCTGTAACATCCGAAAATTGAAAGATCTGAAAACTACTATTCAAGATCAAAATTAGTTCTTTCACACACTCATCTACAACATGGCGCGTCCAAACCAACACAACTACCATTAGTTGCAAACACCTTGGAAAACGTTGAACTTGATGCTATTGTTACCACCTGTTTTCAGATAAGAGTCGTAGTGCAGTGGTTATGTCACTGCTCATAAATCACAAGGTCATAAGTTCGATTCTGGTCGCGGCCATTTTTATTTTTATTTGCTCTAATCCATCTGTTAGATCAGTTTATGATATTGGTTTGATGTGCTACAGCCCAGATCTCCCCAGATATTAGTCTGATATTATAATATCAAAATGAGATATTATCATATTCTTCCTCATACTAATTTTTGATCTTATTTTTGAACTTTTATCTCTTATGTCAAACAAACCTATAGCTAATTATGATCTTGAGTACTTCACTGAGGAATATCTCATGATGATATTGTTTTGATTTTTACTTCTACTCGGGTAGAGAGCCCAACAGAAAAGAGTTCCAGAGGCGTTTAAGGCGGTTTCAGGAACATTTAAGGGCGTTCCAACACAGACCTCCTGAAGCACTGCTGACTGCCCCTGAAACGCCCCTGACAAATGGTACCCTCTGCGGTTGTAGGACAAAAGGTCGAAGGTCAAAAGGTCGAAGGTCAAAAGGTCGACGGTCAAAAAATGGAAGGGTCAAAAGGTCGAAGGGTCAAAAGGTCGAAAGGTCGAAATTGAAAAAAAAAACTAGGACAAAAGGTCGAAAGGTCGAATTGAAAAATGGATGAAGGGGAACAATGACGATGATACAGAAGATCAAAATAACCATAAATCTTTTCTTTCCTCTTCCTTCTTACTTTACATTCTCACTGCAGCTAGGCCTGCATTTTTTCAACTTAGTGTGCTTTTAGCACTTTCGCAGTTATTAATTGAAGGGCTTTCTTTGCCTGTCATTGTATTAATTTTTATATTATATGACAAGCATACACTATTCCTAAGAAGTCGACAATATTTCCTGACCGGAACGGGAATCAAATCTTTAATTACAGTGGGTTTTTATAATAGTTGGCGTTTTCCTAGTACTAGTTTGTTGTAGAATGCATGATTCATTTGAACCATTACTGGCGTTACTACTATTAATTTCTTTTATAGAATTTAGCCTTTTTTTCAAAGATAAGCTGTTCTTTCTAGTAATGCTTTTTGGCAGTTGTTGACATTATTACTATATTTTTTTAATAGAAGTTTGCCTTCTTTTAAACAGAGGCTGTTCTTTCTAGTAGTGTTTCTTGACATTTTTTTGTCTACTTTCTAATAATATATTCGTTTCTAAACTTTTGTCTTTTGATACTTTATACGTATTTTTTTATTCGTTTTGACCATTTCTTTTTATTCCACCCAAAAACTCATATTGATTATGAGTGACGCAATGCGCAAAATATTTATGGCGTAAATCATCGCGCTGCAGGTACTTGAATAAATTTGAAATCCGCTTTTCGTACCTAACGAATCCTGGCCTTTCAGTTTTATTACTATCTACGGCCTTCGAGCCTTTGACCTTCCAACCTTCTTCCTCTCGACATGTGGCCTTGTTATTTTTTTATGTTGACCTTTCGACCTTTCAACCTTTTGACCCTTCGACCTTTCGACATTTTGTCCTAGTTATTTTTTTTTATATTTCGACCTTTCGACCTTTTGACCGCTTGTCATTTCGAAATTTCGACATTTTGTCCTAGTATTTTTTTTATTTCGGCCTATTGACCTTCTGACCCTTCGACCTTTTGACCCTTCGACCTTTTGACCCTTCAACCTTTTGTCCTTTCGACCTATCGACTGTCGACCTTATGACCTTCGACCTTTTGACCTTCGACCTTTTGTCATAGATCCACCCTCTGCATATCCCGGAAATATTCCTGCGTACTCCATGTACCCCTCTGGAATCTCCTGAAACGCACTGAAACGCCTTTGAGACCTCTATTTACCCCTGTTAAACCCATTGAGAGCCTCTGAAATACACATGAGACTCCCTAAAACGTCTCTGAGATCCACAGGAACCGCTGTCATCGCTGAAATCCTTCTGATACCCCCTGAAGTACTCTAGAATACCCCTGGAATACCCCCAATGACCAGCACATATCATTCAAATGAGCCCCAGCTAGCAAGCATAAACTGTAGTGTCGCAATTTTGCTAGCCATTGATGACATATAACCGTCATAAACCTCCTACCTGTTCACTAAAGCAGTGCGGCTCAAACAGCATCCTGCGACTGGGTATGAAATGCCGTATCACGTAAGCTATACCTGAGGTCACAGCCCCACCAGTGCAAAGTGGGTATCTCAATCCTGGTAAGGTGTTAGTATGCTAAACTTTTCAATTACCAGCGACACATTCGGCAACCGATCCAGCAATGAAATAAGGACTACTCAGGTAACAATTTGATGCTGTACAAACGTTTTCTCAACTATTGTAAAGCAGCCCTTTTTTGTACAAAGGCTGCATATTGTGGGGACAAGCCATTATTAAACTTCCTTACAACTAAATTTCGTGATTTTATTCCATCTTCAGCTGGTTTTAGGTTTTTAAAAAGCTGCGTGAGGCTTTAGATGCGCTGAACCAGCTATTAACCAAAATAATTTACTGTAGTCAAAAATAAAAGTAGTTACTTTCATGCGCTCATTTTACCATTTACTACTTTCAGTTCTCACGAGAGACGTAATAGCAAGAATGAATAATTTCATATGAAAAACTGAGAACTGAACTTGGACCTACGGATTCATAGTCAGTCACGCACCTTAACATCTACATCACATACAAGTGTATACACATTCTCGAATAAATAAGCATAACTTGACGAGTCGGTATAACCAAGAACTTAAGTTGAACTAAGTCTGCATAGGCTGAACTGCGAAAACTTGCATGGGTCAGCTGTCAAAAATTATTAGATTGGGAGCTGAACAATAGCTGGTTTATGCTACATGTTTGCGATTTTTTAAAAGCTGGTTACAAAGTACTCTATCAAACTTGATGTTCAGCCATCCAGGTTTTGCAAACTAAAGAGGTTACAATAATAACTATTATTATTATTAATAAGTTATACTTCAGACCACTATGCAGCTATCATTTTGTTCAGCTACAAACACCATTAACCAAGCAATGGTCAGCTAATATTTTGTTGTTCACCATTCATTGTTACTTGGGTATGGTTAGGAACTCTGTACATAAAATGTCAGGACTGTAAATTAACCCTGACAAGTGAGTCTTTTGCCTCGTGAATTGGAGACGGTTTGCATTATCGTAGGTGCGATTTATAAGATTTGGTGCCGTACATCTGAAGAATTCAGAGTGTTCCATTCTGGAAAAAGACGATCAAATCTTCTAAGGCCCGTAAGGTGACATTTTAGCATATAAGTGTCCTTGAATGATACGTTCAAAAAATCTTTTTTATTTATTTTTGTGCGTATTCACTGTATGGTTAAACTGCAAGGTAAGCCTTTCAGCAAAGTTGTAGAACATATAATTTCACGTAACTTCGCTAAAGACACTAGAGAGCTCAGACTTCAATTTTGGGAAGAAAACATGAAAGTTCGAAAAACAACATCAAAATTAGTTTTTTTAAACTTTTCCATGATTATATATATCGTAAATCGTAAAATTTCAATCTGATAAATATGTTGAGCAAGTCTGTAGGTACTACTATAATACACTATTATGCCTTAGACAGCAACTCTGTGAGATTGAATATTGAAACAGTAAACCAAGATTCTTTAACTTCACATTAATTATTTTTACTAATGAATTGTATTTGTATAGATTTTTTAAGCAGCCTTGTTATCAAAACTTCAATGCTCCATTACATCCAGAATAAACCAAAAGTTACATTACAGTCGGCTTTCATAAGGAACTTTAATTTCTAATGCTATTTTGAAAGTTGTTTACCAATTAAAATATTTAAAATAATCATACAAATCATTCCACATTTAAACGAAAAACTCACGAAAACTTCTCGATATTTTTTCAGAAATTTCTTTAGTGATTTTTTTTAATCTGCCAAAGATTCCAAACAAAGATTCATAACAAATAAGTTGAGTGTCGCGTTCGGCTGTAAATACGTACTGTTGTTGATCTGAAAACGTTCTCGATTTTACCGCTGTTGTAGGCTCTGATTAAACGATCTTTTTGAATCAGTGCTTAATGTGATATTTGTTGGTATCGGATTAAGAAAGTTTTTTTCTCAAGTCGCAACAATCTTAAAGAAAACGACGTTTTTGAGCTGCTTATTATTGCTGTGATAGTGCCTGTTTCAGTTGCAATGGAGAAAGAAAGAATTTGCAACAAATGCTTTCAGGTATTGATGCAAAAGTTGACTTGTATACTGTGTGCGAAGGGGAATGCGCCTGTTTCTTTCATGCCGAATGTGTTGCCATAGACGAATCAGACTTGTGTACGATGGCACGGAGAACGAACATGATATGGATGTGCGATGCATGCTTGTTTAAATTCCGCAGTTTGAGTGAACGTATGCCGGCAGATTCACCTATACATCCCAAACCCATCGACGACGAAGTAAGGGATCTCAAAATCGTTGTTGCGGGAATACTGGATACACTTTCCAAAATTGCTCCGACTGCTATTACGAATGACTGCAGACTACTACATTCAACACCTGTTTCGACGAACTTGCCGCCCGATGAGATCAGCACGAGCGCTAATGTAAGCTACGTAGGAAACGATCAGCCATCACCATCGCACTGTGTGGAGAGCAACGATTTGTCATTGTTTATCTCGAACATTGATTGCAGTGTTACTGAAAGCGACGTCCGCACAATGGTTTTACGAGCACTGGGCACTCACGTTCCCGAACGCATTGATGTTCTTAAATTAGAATCGAAAATTAAAAATAGACAGCCACCTGATTTTATTTCGTTCAAAGTATCTTTGAATAAAAAAATGGAAATCTAAAGCGTTAAATTCAGCAACTTGGCCAAAATACATTAAATGTAGAGAATTTGTTCCTCGACAAAATTTAACTTGGAGGCCAGAACAGTAGATGCAATGAAGAATCGATGTTAACTTTGGGTCAATGTTATAGTTTGTAAATGATAGATGTACAGTTGTTTGTTCTGCTTATTGTGATCAAAAATAATGTGTTATGTTAAAAATGTAAACGGTACGTTGATGCTTGATAATTATTCATGTATGATTATATTAGAGTTAAATATTCAATAAGACTGTAAAAGTCAGTTGGATTACTTAAATAAATAAATAAATAAATAAATAAATTCCTTCACACATTTTTTCAGGGATGCCTCGAGTATCATACTCACCAGGGACAATGCGGTTCATTCTCCAAAGATTCCTACTTCAATTTTCCAGAGAATCTTCTATAGATTCCTTTTAAATTTTCTGTTTTGATTTCTTGGAAAGTTCAAGAAATACGTCACACGAAAATTGTCCATTTTCAATTCCCCACCCCCTATAAAAACCTTTTTGTATGGGACCTCTGGCAATTGTGAATATGTTGCCACACTTCGCTGAACCATCCTCCCTACCCAAAGCGTGACGTAATTTATGGGTGGCACCCCTTCAGAAATAACTCCAGCATTTTTTTTTCATGAAATAATCCAAGGATTCTTTCA
This sequence comes from Aedes albopictus, assembly GCF_035046485.1. Classification (NCBI taxonomy): domain Eukaryota; kingdom Metazoa; phylum Arthropoda; class Insecta; order Diptera; family Culicidae; genus Aedes; species Aedes albopictus. The sequence continues at coordinate 473,052,832 of NC_085137.1, read as the reverse complement.
GGACCCTCCACATTTTTTTCAGAGATTCTTCAATAAATTTCATTAAGGATTCCTCCTAAAGATTACTTTAAAAAAAATCAAGGATTTTCTTTTTAGGATACTGTCCTTCAGAAATTTCACCAGGGATGTCTTCAGATACAACTCTAGGGGTTCCTTCAATATTTCTGTCAGTAATTCCTGCAGTAGTTTTTTTAGGAAATATTCTAAATTCAGAGAATTCCTCAGGAATTTCTTCAAGGATTCTTTTTAAATCCCCCGGGAAAGTCTACCGGAATGCTTCCCCAAGTTTATTCATGATTTTCATTAGTGATTCTTGCAGAAATTCATACAAAAATTCCTCCAGGATCTTTTTTTCAGGATTTCTTCCAAGGATATATTTATTTATTTAACTCGAGTTCTTTGGAAATCTTCAGAAACATCTACAGAAATAATCCCTAGAAACTTCTACGAAAATTTCATTGGAAACTTCTCATTAGATTTTTTACAGTAGCTTGAGTGTTTTAGCAAACACCAGGTAGGTCTAGGGATACCTTTAAAAATACGTTCACAAATTCCTCTAGAAAATATTTCAGAAAATATTCCATGAATTTTGCCAAAGGATTTCTTCAGGGGTTCTTCTAAATATTTCCTAATAAATTCTTATAGGAATTTCAGCAAGAGGGCTTTTTTATTACCGTACGGGATTGGGCTGAAGGGTCCCAGATTTTCATGAAACTTTTCCACAGGCAGGGCTCATGGATATATGAACAAAAAAAATTAAGAAAAATTCAGGGTCGTCTATTTTCCCGGAAAACTCAGGTGGAAATTCTTTGTTTTCCCCTGACCCTTTTTATTTTGAAAAATCATAACTCAAGAACGAAGCATCATAGAAACAAAGTTTTTTTTGGAAAATGAAAGCAAATTTTCTCAGAAATCAAAAAAAATATGAATCGGTTAAAAATGTTTCCACAAAATTTTTCACAGTTGAGAAAATTTGTAAAGAAAAGCCCGAAAAACAATGCCCGAACTCGTAAAAAAATATCACAAAAATATTTTTGAGAAGGAGCTTTAATCGCTGAAATTTTTGGAATGCACTTTTTTCCGTTTTTGAGTTATGGCCAATTTTGTTGAAAAATGTCCAAATGTATCATATAAGCCTTTTCTTTGAAAAAATATTACTCAAGAGCGAAGCATCGTAGAAACAACGTTTTTTTTTTAGAAAATGAAAGCATATTTTCTCAGAAATCAAAAAAAAAATATGAAAAGTAAAACGTTTCCCACAAAATTATCCACCGTTGAGGAAATTCATTAAGAAAAGCCGGAAAAACTATGCCCAAACTTCCTGGAATTCCTTCAGAAATAAATTCAGCGGCTTTCAGTAGTTTAAGGTTTTTTTCATGAATGTCATCAAGGGTTTTCTTCAGATATTATTCCTTGAATTTTTTTTTCTTCAGAAAATCATCTAGATATTTTTTTTATCAGCGATTCTTTTCGAAATTCTTCCAAGCGTTTCTCCAGGAACCCCTTGGAAAATTTCGTCAGGAGTTACTGAAGAAATATCTTGAAGGTGTCTTTCTGGATCAGCTTCTGTGTTTTTTTCAGCATTATCTTCTGCAATTCATTCAAAGATATCTCCAGGTCTTTTTTTATATTCCTCCATGAAATTTCAAAGAAGTCTGTTTTTAAATTACACGGAAAACACTGGAGAAATTCTTAAAGGTCGGGAAATTTTTCAAAATCCCTGAAGGATTTTTTTAAAGGAATACCAGGAGATACCTCTGGAGGTTGAATATTTTTTTAGAAATTTTCTTGAAGAGTTCTGAAGTAATCTTTGGCGAAGTAGCTGGACGAATTCCTTAGAAATATCTGGAGGAACTTCTTGAAATGGCTCCGGAGTAATTCCCACAAGCTTTATGAAAAATTTTTGAAAAAAGAATACCTGGAAAAGATTCTGAGAAAATCCCTGAAGACACGAAAGGACATCTTTGATGAAATTATGAAGTAAACCACGGACAAATTTCTGAAGGATTTAAAAAAAATGTTTGCAAGAATCAATGCAGAAATTGCAGACAAAGGTACTGGATGAATTCTGGAATAAATTCCTGAATAAACACTTCTAAACCCCACCTGCTCTCTCTTGCTCAAAGCGTGATGTAATTTATTGAAATTCCCTATATAAAGAGTGCCATTACTTAAGCGCAAAACAGTATGGAACAAAATGATATGCGAAAATTTTACGAAGCTGACAATGATGAGGAAAACAGCACCGTCTCCCATCATACTCATAAATACCGTGACGGAAACTTGCTGACAGATAAAACTATGGTCACTGCCAGGTGAAGAGGGCAATTCCAGAGTTTGTTGAATGAAGAGAACATTAGCACGTCGATGATTAACAAGCTGTGGAGACCCGACGCTAGATGAGAAAATAAAAGCTATCAAAAACGGGAAAAAGTAACACTTCTTCTTTTTCTTGGCGTAACGTCCCAACTGGGGAAAAGCCTGTTTCTCTGCTTAGTGTTTTATGAGCACTTAAACAATTATTAACAGAATGCATCCTCTGCCAATGACATTTTGTATGTGCATATCATGTGGCAGGCATGAAGATACTCTATCCAAGAAAGTCAAGGAATTTCCATAACTTTCATTGTCATGCTGAATACCCACGCCTATACAGCTGAGGCTATAGAGCATTTCCTGCCGAAAAAAAAGCGAACAATAATTGCCATTTTTGACTCGATATTTTTAAATTCTAATGAGATTCTGCTCATGTGCAGGATTTCGTTAATTATTTACTTTTGCATCAAGCAGGGAGAGCGACACTAGATTTGCCAAGCCAAAAAACATAAAAAAAACGAAAAAAGATCAAAAAAGTCGCTAAAACCCGCAAAGGTTTTGCGGGTATTTCCGGGTTTTGCGTCTTTTTTCGACTTTTTTTTTGGGGTTTTCGGCTTGGGAAAACTAGTGTCGCTCCCCCTGGCATCAACACATAATCATTTTTTCCCCAGAACTTGTAAGTAAAATCTATTTTAGATATAGAAAATTCCAAAATGTTTTTCCTTTTGCTTGTTATGAAAATTTATGAAAAATAATAACACGAGAAAAAAGTTAGAAGCAATTGACCATCTTGGGCAACTTAACAAATTTTGAGGCGAAAGGTAAGGTTTTTAGAAAAATTGAAATTATGTGACAGCTAACATAGATACATGCATCGCTTATTCTTAGTGTATTTTTCACTTAAAGTCAATCAAATATCCTCAAACATCTTTGAAGACATTATTTTAATTCATCAAACCGTTTAGTAGTTTTTTTTTTTTTTTGAAAAAGATTATTTGATTTTTTTTTTTCATACGCCCTTTGCAAAAGTTAGGTGAAGAATATTGCAAAACTAACACCAAATTTCATTTGAATTGAAAAAAGTCACGTTTACGCGGTTCGTGGGTTGAGTAAGAAATGCTCTATGTTCGAATTTCAAAATAGTAATAATACTGTACGGGAAACCCTAAAAGTTCGAAGACCCATACAATATCGTTTCCAAATTCGGTTTTATTCACCAATTAAGTTTGCAAGCCACCGTCCTGAACACATGTAATTTTAATAACGCTGCAATCTTCGCCTTCGCCCATGGATGGCACTGACTGGCATAAATCACCACCACAAAAGTACAATCGAGCCATTGTTGTACCCTCTTAATGGAAATTGTACGTTAATAAGAAATTAAACTATAAATATGTCAACCCTGATTTACCGACCAGGTTCCAGTGTTGGTTTCATCCGGCCGAACCTCCACCACACCGGATCCAATTTTCTATTTCCTAGAAAAAAAAAATCCTGGGTTCTGACAAACCAGTCCAGCCAGCAGCAACGCGTAAGTTTGTTTATTACCGAAAATCTACATGCTATATGGAAGATATACCGAATGGGAAGGGGCTTCAAGGTGGAAAGACGAACCCTCAAGTGCAAATAAACACCAGCTTCCTGGGGGCCACACAGGACAAAACCCTGATGGCAGATTCCTCCACTACTGTATGGTAGCACTTTGCACCGAGGCAGCAAATACACTTTTCCACTAATTATGACTTTGTGCGGTGAGTTTTTGAAAACCGCGGTGCGATTTGAATGGGATATGAATTGGGACGGGGTAGAGATGTTCAACAGTCTTGCTGGAAGATTTTCTATAAAAATGAATTGATGACTACACAACTATTTATGTTTAGAATAAGAGACAACTTGAGAAACATATTGAGTTTTGAACACCCCTTTGATCAAAAAGGGCACCCCTCAAAAGCGATGATGGTCAGTTGTCGTCGGTTGCATCGCCACCGAGTGGTCCAACCTTAGGTGGCTGGGCAGATAAAAACGAAGCACCGTCGTCGTTTAGTCAGTATGCAGTGCAAAAGGATGAGGTGTGAGCAAAAGTTGGTCTATTTGTCGACAGCCAGCGCGCGAATGCGAACAAGAGAACAATCTGAACGCGCTGCTAGTAGTGGCCAGTTTGCTCTAGAATACAGCACAACTAAGCCCGAGATCCGGTTTCCGGAAAGTAACTATTTGAGCTGAAGAAGTGAGAATAGGCTACTCCCGGCAATGGTCAACGGCCACAACGACGACGCGACGACTCACGATAACAGATGGACTACGGTTAGGATTAAATTAAATTCTCCCAACGGGGCTTGTTTTGCTTTGTTGTGTTTTTATTAAATGTTTGCGGTGAGTTGATGGCAATTTATGGAACACTGTACTGAGAAATCGGTGGTTTTTAAGTGGTTCGACTGAAGTGAGAACATAACTATGGTCATTTGTATTTCTAATTATAATTAAATAAATGATGAATATTTTTATTTGATTCTATCATTTCATTTATTAGGCATAACGAAGATTAAAAAGTGAATCCATAGCACCAAATCTGTGGAACAAAACTATTTCGTTTGCAGAAGTAGCATTATTCATTCTTCGGCAAAATTTTAGGTCTGTAATTTGAAAGCATGTTAGTTGATAAATGCGCTATGTAGCTTTAAAAATGGTCAACTTTCAGTAGTTTTTCTAATTTTGCATAAGGTGGATTAAGAAAACCCAGTTTTCTGGCTTTATTTTTTTTTAGTTCTAATGTTTCATCAAAACCGCCCTGAAACACTTATAGGGCATTTAAACGCGTTGTTTCATGCATGGAGATCGTAGGTATTTCTTTTGATTCAAGTGTTACAGACGTTTTTCGCTTAAATTTACAGGTTATTTTTGTTTGGGGAAAAAAATAAAATGTCACAGGTCGAAAAACTTCGTTCATTTCATAAACCCTAAATTACCAAATTTCTATAAAACTAACATAGGTTCATACCCTCCAACTGCATGGCTCAAAAACTCCTATTTGTATAGTTTTTGAACAACAATTGTCGAAAACTGAAAAACTTAGAACAACTTCAACACAATCGGCCATTTCTATGAGAACTCATACGGCAAAACTTTCGAAAATTCCTTCAGTTATTTCATTAGAATCTGTTTCAGGAGTATCTTAGGAAAGTTTTATGTCCGGTTCTTTCGAACTTCTTCGATAAATTCTTTGGTAATCGATGTGGAAAATTATTTCATTGGGAATTTCTTTCGTAATGCCTTTGGGAATCGTTTCGGCATACTTATTTATATTTCAGGGGGTGGCCAAAATGTTTGGGATAAGTAACTTTTTTCTGTCACAAAAAAAGTCCAACAAGCTGTAAGTTTTCGTTGAGTGCATTAAAAGTTTTCAAATTTTGATTGTTTGTCAACCTATTATATGTGCATCATTGGTACGAATTTGAGCTCGATTGATTAATCTTTCGCAAAGCTAGAGCCGTTCTCGTTAAACACTATTTTTAGACAACTAATTTTTGAAACGTCATATCTCCGAAACCAGTGAATCAAATTTGATGAAATTTCAAGCATTTATCAACAATATATTGACACTTCATACGACGTAATAAAATATAATATTTACTAACAACGAATAAAATTATACCGTTTTGACCTTTTCACCCATACAGAGGAAAATTAGTAAAATTCTCAATACCACACACAAAATACTAAATGTGTTCTTCCTTTAATGCAAAAGATACATAATCTTATTGAGAATATCTTTAGAATGGAAGCAGACAATCTTTCATCACAACTAATTTGTAATAACATTGATGAAAAAAATAACATTTTTCGAGAAGGATCCAAAAAGTGTCAATCCATCATAACTTTTTTCAACGTTCAAAAATTGCAAACTTTTTTTAAAGGCTTTTGAAGCATTCATAGACTCATTGATAAACGTTCAAAATTTCATTTGTTTCGGTTCACTGGTCTTCGAGATATGACAGTTCAAAAATTGGCTGTCTGAAAAATAGTGTTTTACTAGAACGGTTCTAATTTCGCGAAAGATTAACCAATCGAGCTCAAATTTACACCAATGATGCACATACAAAAGGTTGTAAAACAGTCAAAATTTGATAATTGTTCCATGCACTCTATGTAAAGTTACAGCTTGATGAACTTGAAAAAAGTTGCCAATCCCAAACATTTTAGCCACCCCCTGTACCAACAGCACAAAACAAAAAGCGTATCTTTCACCTGAGAATGACACCATCCAAAGTGTTGAAACGTCGCTACGAAAATCCCTTTGAAGAACCTTTTTAGAACTTGTATCAAATCTTCCTATAAAACATCATTAACCATTCATTTGGAAATTCCTTGAATCATTCATTGAGTCCTTTCTCGAGCAATTATTTTAAGAATTTCTTCACCAATCGACGTATTTCTCGAGAATAACTTTCCAAATTTCTTTGTAAATTCCTTCAACCGGTCTTTCGGAAATTTCACAGACAGATGTTTTTTTTAGAAAATCTGGAATTATTCAAGAAATTCATTTCAAAGGATTGGCAATCTTCAACATAATTGGCAAATTAATTTCAGAAAGGAAAAGTTTGAGAAATTCCCAGAGGAATCGTCGATTGAATTTAAAAGAATAACTAAAAAGTTTACAAAAGGATTTCCGGAAGAAAGGCAAAGAAATTCTTATGAAAATTTACAAAGATATTCTTCAATACATAACGGAAGCAGCACAAAAAGTTAGCTGAAAATGTTTTCAATTTAGCTTTTAGGCACATGTCCAAAAAAATATGGCTTTTAAATCAATATATTGCGAGATGTGTTGTCTCTAAAGAAGCTGTGGGATAAATTTCCATAGAGATTATCGCAACAATTCTCAAAGAAATTCCAGAAGAATTCTAAAAAACATTTAGCATGAACTGCGGAAATAGCTTCCCAAAGAACTGCTTGGGGAACTTCCATAAAGGAATAGCTGAACGAATTGTCAAAAACAATTTTCAAAGAAATATCCGTACCCATTTTCAAATAAAAAGTCTCGAAGTAATTTATAAAAGGAAATCCTAATAAAATTTAAGAAACAATTATAGAAATAATTACGAAAGGCATTTCCGAAGAAGTATCCAGCGTAATAACCGAAGAATCTTCCAAAAGTATTGCTTGAGGAAAATTTTAAAATTAAATTTTCAAAGTCAATACTACGTTCATTCTCAGAGGAACTATCGAAGAAATTTCCAAAGGGTTTGCCGAGTTTGCCGAAGGTAGACCGTGCCGGACGATCCTGTGTGGACCATACTGTCAAGGTCCGTATCATCTTGGAGCAAAACAATGAATTCCAAGATACCTGGTGTTCATTGATTACGAAAAAGCTTTCGACCGTCTCATTCATGAAAACATGTGGGAGCCCATAGAAGCAAGGGTCTCCCCGAGAAAATCATCGGCCTCATTGAAGCACAGTACAGGGCATGTTCGTGCAGAGTACTGCACAACGATGTCTTGTCTGATCCCATACGGGTCGTTGGTGGAGTGAGGCAAGGATGTATCCTATCACCGCTACTGTTCCTCATCGTAATCGACGAGATCCTGGTAGGTGCGATTGACCGTGAACCAAATCGTGGATTGCTGCGGCAGCCCATTACCATGGAGCACCCAAATGACTTCGAAATTACTAATGACGTTGCCCTCTTAGCTCAACGGCGCTCTGATATGCAGAGTAACTTCAATGATCTTGCCAATCGCTCCTCGACGGCAGGTCTTACCTTCAACGTCAACAAGACCAAATCGTTGTATGTAAACACGATCAACCCTTCCACCTTTACAGTAGCTGGGCAAGCAGTGGAGAATGCTGAAAGCTTTCAATAACTTGGTAGCCAAATGTCGGCCGATGGTGGCACCAAGATTGACAAAGGTGCATGAATCAAGAAGGACAGGGCTGCATTTGCGAGTTTAAGAAATGTATGGAGAAACAACCAGATTAGTCGACGCATCAAAATCCGAATATCCAACTCGAACGTGAAATCTATAGCAGCACAGATTTCACGTTCGAAAATTGGTGTGTATTAGCGGACAACACTCAACGGCTGCAGGTCTTCATCAATAGATGCTTGTGGTAATTCGTTCATGGTGGCTCCAATATGCCATCGTCGATGGCATCAAAAGCTGATGTCGACAGAAATTCGAGAGCGGAAGCGGAGGTGGGTCGGCCACACTCTACGCTGGGGCGGAAACGAAATCTGCAAACAAGTGGTAGATTGGAACCTAGTAGGACATCGCAGCAAAGGCAGACCCACAGGCTCATGGCGGCGCAACCTCGACAAGGACATAGAGGAAGTCGACAGGCCACATGGATGGCAATAGCCCAAGGTGGAGATTTTTGAATTCTGCCCTCTGCACCACCATGGGTGCTGAGGACTGAAAGTAAGTAAGTAGATTGCCAAAGACATTCCCAGAAGATACTGCGGAAGTTAATTCTAAAAAAAATGACTGAAAAATCAAAATAATGAGTGAATAAATTCTCGAAGAAATTTTCGGATTAGGCCCCAAAGAATTTGCCGCAGGCTCCTAATAGCATAACCATGTACTTTGTAACAATCTTCACCCACGATACGGTATCATAATTAAAATTAATGTGTATTAGGCTGATACAAATTTAATTTTGACTTTTTGTCCCCCCCCCCTTCAAAAATGTTTGGCTAGATTTTGCATTTTGAGGGGGCAGACAATGAAATATTTATCAAAATATCGGATATTGCTAAAAATTCTTTAACAAATCCGATGAGTTTATAATATTTTTTAGATTAAATGCTTTATTATTTTTATCCCCCCCCCCTCGACCAGCCAAAGGGTGGTGGGACAAAACGTGAAATAAATATTTGTAACGGCCTTATATTGATTATTATAAATAAATTACTAGCCAATCACTCCATATTTTTCTTCTACCTTTTCTTAGCATTTAATGCTAGCTGGGGTATGGTCTGCTTTCTTTTGTCGCCAAAATTAAATGAAGGATTTTGAAAACATTCCAATGTTTCAGGGAACTGAACCTGGACGCCGCCACCGTAGCAGACGCACACATTTCTTACGAGCTATGACAAACCCCACTAAATCTGTGTTCCATGTACAAATTCTCCATAATACATTAAAAGCAATCCAAAGCATCGCTAGCAATACTCTCCCAGCTCGACCCGCAAAATATCACCACTTCCCAGCAATTATTTTCGTTCAATGAAACGTTTAACTAATTTTGATCATATACAAACCCGAGAGTGGCAATAAAACTTCTAAAATAACTACACACCGCCAATTACTTTGCAACACCTCCACCGGCGGCGGCACGAAAGCACCTTCAAGTCCTCCAGGCTGGCTGGAGCACGAAATACGACACCCGGTCCTCGTGGCACGTGAATCCATTCCAGCTAACCAGCAGTAACGGAACAGAATATGTATCCAGTTCCTGTGCAATTCCAATGTGTGCCGTCAGATATTTATAAGAGTCAACCAAATAGTTTCGCCTACAACCACGATGGTGATGGTGAACGTGCGAGCGCACTTCAGTACGCCAACAAAACACGGTACTTACAGAGCTACATAGGTAGGTTATTTTCTATCATGTGAAAATGGTTGCTGTCTGTGTGGTGCTAGTTTATGATCGTTACAGTCTGGAATCTCATCCAAGTCCTGAAGTGGCCACCACCTGCAACAAGGTCTAACGAGGGGAGGAAACAGTTGCAAACCACGTCGACGTCGACGATGATGGTTGGTGCGGTTGGCGATAGTTGAGTTCTAAGGTACGGTGTGTATTAGTGACACCACGTCGTATAACAGCTTCCAAAGCGGTGTTGAATAGTAGGCATGAGAGTCCGTCACCTTGTCGCAGTCCCTGGCGAGATTCGAATGAACTGGATAGTTCCTTCGAAACTGTTACGCAGGTTTGCACACCGTCCATCGTTGCTTTATTCAGTCTAGTCAGCTTACCAAGCAAGCCGTTTTCGTCCATGATTTTCCATAGCTCTGTGCAGTAGATACTGTCCCATGCCACTTTGAAGTCGATGAACAGGTGATGCGTTGGGACCTGCTATTCACGGCATTTCTGGAGGAATTGCCGTATGGTGAAGATCTGGACAGTTGTCGACCGGCCGTCGATGAAACCGGCTTGATAACTTCCCACGAACTCATTCGTTATAGGTGACAGATTATCTGGGCGAAACATTATCTGGGATAGCGCTTTTAGGCAGCATTCAAAATAGTGATCGCTCTGAAGTACTCACATTCTTAATGTGGTGGGCTTCGTGGCCGTGCGATTAGCGGCGCCAACCATTTAGCCGTATTGTAAACCACGGAGTGTGGGTTCGATTCCCACTCCAGTCAAAGAAAACTTTTTGTCGAACGGCAAATTCTTCATTAGGTCACTGGTTGTCGTATATGTTGTCCGTTAATCTAGTGTAAGATATGTTTAGTCTGTACAACCTTTGGCTGGCTGAAGACGGTGTCTGGTGTTTAAATGGTCGCCTTTCTTGTGAATGGGGCAGATTACCCCTTCCTTCCACTCCTCCGGTTCGGTTTCCCAGATTCTGACTATCAGCCGATGCAGACAGGTGGCCAACTTTTCTGGACCAGCTGCTTTGTTGGTTTTGAACTGGTGAAAGGCATCCTTAACTTGCCTCAGCGTGGGAGTTGGTTCATTTTCGTTTTCCGCTGCGCTGGCGTCGTCGTTTCCTCAGGTGCCGTGGTCTCCCGTAACGTAGGCACGCCATTCAGGTGCTGTTCGAAGTGCTGCTTCCACCTTTCGATCACCTCACGACCGTCCGTCAAGAGGCCTCCGTCTTTATCCCCGCATATTTCGGCTCGCGGCTCGAAGCCTTTGCGAGATGCGTTGAGCTTCTGACAGAACTTCCGTCCTTGGGAACGGCATAGCAGTTTCATTTCTTCCAGGCGGCACTTTTTCACCCGAAAGAGGCGGGTCTGCTGGTTCCGCTTCTGTTTGTAACGTTCCACGTTCTGACGGGTCCCTTGCTGCAGCATTACCGCCCTCGCTGCGTTCTTCTCCTCGAAAACCGTTCTGCACTCTTCGTCGAACCACTCGTTCCGTCGATTCCGTTCCCCGTACCCGATGGTGCTCTCGGCTGCGTCGTTGATGACTGCTTTCACTATACTCCAGCAGTCCTCTAGAGGGGTCTCATCGAGCTCGCCCTCGTCTGGCAACGCGGCCTCGAGATTCTGCGCGTATGCTGAGGCAACATCCGGTTGTTTCAGTCGCTCTAGGTTGTACCGTGGCGGTCACCGGTACCGTACATTGTTGATGACGGAGAGTTTTGGGCGCAGTTTGACCGTCGATAATGTCGGAGAAGTGCCGTCCGTCAATCAGAACGTGGTCGATTTGAGATTCCGTCTGCTGTGGTGATCTCCAGGTGTAACGATAAGGGAGGCTGTGTTGGAAAAAGGTGCTACGTATAGCCATATTTTTGGAGGCGGCGAAAATAATGAGTCGTAGGCCGTTTTCGTTCGTCTGCTGGGTGGGCGCTGAACTTACCAATCGTCGGTCTGAATTCCTCCTTCTGGCCTACCTGAGCGTTTAAATCTCCTATGATGATCTCGACGTCATGGCTTGGGCAGCGGTCGTACCCGCGTTTGAGCTGCGCGTAAAACGCGTCCTTGTCATCATCTGTTCTTCCGGAGTGTGGGATGTGCACGTTCATTATGCAGAAGCTGAAGAATCGGCCCTTGATCCTCAACCTGCACATTTTTTCGTCGATCGGCCACCAACCGATCACGCGCCTCTGCATATCACCCATCATGATGAAAGCTGTTTCCAGCTCGCGTGTGTTTTCGCAGCTCTGGTAGATGGATTCGCACCATGGATTCTGTCCAACACACCTCCTGCAGCGCTACGATACCGAACCCGCGGTCCTTCAGTAGATCGGCGAGTATGCGGGTGCTCCCAATGAAGTTGAGAGATCGGCAGTTCCACGTACCGAGTTTCCAATCGCAAGTCCTTTTTGTTCGCTGGGGTCGTTGCCGTTGGTCTCGGTTCGTATTATTCTGTTGCTGATTTTCCGTGACAATGGTTTTTTACAGCTGGCTCGTAGGACCTGACACCGGAGGACCATAGTGCACAGTTGAGCTTAGAGTCCTTCCCTGGCACTCGGACATCAATCAGCCGCCCCTATCATGGAGATCAGATGCTGTTGTGAGCCGCTCCTCCTGGGGAACAGATGCTCAAGTTTGCCGAAGCAAACCCCCTCCCCTTCCCTGTCAGCCTATGACCAAAGCTCCCACATGGGTTGGTTACCCGATCTTCCCTAAATGGTTGCTCATAGTTTCCGGCCGGTACCACGAGGAGGTAAAAATAGGAGTTCCTGGGCAGAGGTGGATCACAATGCGATGTGAATTGCGCAGGATACCCAGCCTTAACCGTGCCATGGATTATCCGGTTTCACCGATTTTCTGATGCAGTCTATAACTGCAGGAAATCAGTAGTTTGCACCTTAACATGTCAACAACAGCTCAGACTACCTTACTTTTAGTCACGGTCTATCGCCACCAAACGGAAAATCCTTTTCATCATGAACCACCGAGCTGAAACCCCCTATACAACCAGTATGGGCTGCACGCTCGAAGTGTGCAACATAAAGATGACATTATAAATGGCTGAATGAAGTATAGAAAATTAGGCCTCCTTTCTTACACCAACAACACCAGCAATCGATGTCACCCCAACAGCCAACAACAACAACACTTCCCGTGTCGTTCGAGTTCGCTTTCACTGATGTAAGGCCATAGAGGGAAGCCGGCCAGCCGTGGCTACGATGACGGTGCTGGTTGGTAAATTTAGATGAAACCATCCTCTCAATTGGTACCGACCGAACAACTGGGCTTGCACTAAATAGGACATGGTTCGACTTACTTTACAAGGCAATCGGCTGGCTGCGATATGCCCTGCCCGGCCAGCACGCACCAGATTGTCGGTGTAAATAATGAAACAAACAACCAATAAATATCGTCGGCACGGTGGAACAACTGCTCGGCCCCGTTTGTTACCTACGTTGTTTCTGGGGGAAAATGCGAACGTCGTCGTTGTTAGTTGGAAAATGTAAATTCAAGTGAAGTTCAAACAGTATCACAATTAAATTACAGAAAGAGCATTTGTTCTCTAGAACAACATTCGAATTGAATGCAAAGTTTAAAAAGGAAAACATTTCACGTGCATGTAATTTGCCTTGGAAACTACCACGCGCGCCGTGCGAGACAAAAAGTTTTCAAGGATGCAATTTCATTCCAGGACCATCATCATCTCGGATGGGGCTCTTCCCAAAAAACTAACTCACGAGGCAAACTGTGTATGTGTGTTGTACTTCAAGAAAAGGCAAATTATTACTGGTATGTGGTTTACGTGACCGGAATCGGGGATGTACAAATTCTGCTTTAAGATGGATCGAGAATAAATGAATGTTTATACGGAAGAATATTCCATGCAATCTTGGGTCAACTGGATCTCTTCCGAATACCAACTTTGCTGGACTATGGTACATCCATGAGGGAGATGTACATCTATGTCACCTATTTTTAATACCACTGGCACTGTGTTGCATTTGTTGTAAATATTAATTTACTAAAAGTGATTCTCCCTTGATGTTAGTAGTGAAGATCTGGTCCGTTGCCTTCGGCAGCCTCAAATGTAATGGCTACACCGAGAAAAATTTCTACTCAATGACTGAGTTGGCCTTACTCAGAAATCGAAAAATCCTTTGTTTTCTTATGTGTCCACACAGTCATAATTGCTTACGCTTCTTTATCAAAGTTTTCCTGAAAAATTTTGTTCAAAATGACGAAAAATGTAGGTCAAACATTTTCCAGAAAGAGCAGCATCTAAAAATGGTTCGTATATTCCTTTCTAAGGAAATCCCGAAATTATCGTAGATTAAATTAAATCCAAGTAGAAATATAATAATACACATACTCAAGACTAACGAGCCTAAAACTGAAAACATCTATAATAGTAATATTTCAACTCGACAACTATTACGTCCATTACTGTAACCTCCAACAAAAAATACACCAAATTTAATGACAGCATAAAAAGTCTCTTGATTAAACACATCCATTATGATGCGCGAAGAGCCGACACTCCATTCGAGTCGTTCTCCGCGAAATAACCCCAAAGAACAGCGCCTAACACCAAACTATGCATTCGGTGGACGGCAGTAGTGGTGGTTGAAAGAATCCACGAGGAGGCGAGAGAGACTTGTTACGGTAATGGTAATGGTCATTTTTTCGCGACCCTAGTTAACTGCCGCCGGGCGACCACCCAACCAACCAAACGGCTATGAAAGGATTAAATTTATGCCAGGCTCGTTTGGCAAAATAAAAGTGTGTTTCTGAATGGACGGCCGTGGCAAGTACTAGTCATAGCAGTGGAATTATCGTCTTTGTGGATGGCCCAAAGTGTATGCTGGTCTTTGGAGATTCGGTACCCGACAACAAAGTTACCTATCAGGGATAACAAAAAATAAGGCGATTACAATACTTTTCTGTAGTCAGACTTTGTTTCATCGCTGACTTTAAGTAATGACCATCAAGTCGTGAATGCAAAAAAGGCTATTCTCCACCACCATGCAAGACCAAAAAAAAAAGGAAAACATTCTCACACTCACTTGTTCAGTGCACCTCCTCCCAACATCCTTCAAATGTTACAAATGCCTTTCTCCTCCCCCAGACGTACGTAGGTACGAGTTGCATATGTGAAGTGTAGCATACGTGCTCCCTATTCTCCGTTTTGAAAAACCCATTTGCCTTATACAACAGAGCAAACACTCGACGTAGTAAACAGAACGCAGGCAGCCAGCAGCAGTAAGTAAGCAAAGAAAACGGTCTGCGAAATCGCGAAAGGCTGCAGCAGTAACTATAAATATTGTACCGGGTGGAGAGGGGGACAAGGGGAGCTGTCTTCCTTTCAGTCCGCAACCCCTTCGACTTGCATCGCACTAAGGGATATTTAGGTGTTCTGGATGAACATAATTGAGAGTTCCTATGAATTTCCATTATAATAAATTGGAGACGGATACTGAAAACTTCTGTCGAGTACTTTCGTCATGATTCATGATGCAATACTACTTTACTTTCAATCCTAAGCACCCACAAGTGATGCAGAGGGCCGAGTTGAAAGATCTCCATCCTGGGCGATTGCCCGCCATCACCTTGACCTGTGGCCAGGTGAAATTTCCTATTGGGTTCCAATCTAACGCTCGTTTGCAGATTTCGTTTCCGCCCCTGCGTAGAGTGTGGCCGACCCACCTCCACTTTCGCTCCCGAATTTCTGTTGCTATCGGCTTTTGATGACATCGACGATGGAGCTCCACGTTGGAGATCCAATTGTGAGGCCATCATGCACGAATTTTATACCGCAGGCATCTATTGATGAAGACCTGCAGACAATGAGTGTTCTCCACTGATACACACCAAGTTTCACTGGCATACAGCAGCACAGAATTCACGTTCGAGTTGAAAATTCGGATTTTGGTGCGTCAACTACTCTGGTTGTTTTTCAATACATTTCTTAAACTCGAAAAAGCAGCCCTGATCTTCTTGATTCGTACACCTTTGTCGATCTTGGTGCCACCATCGGCCGCCATTTGACTTCCAAGATATTGAAGGCTTTCAACATTCCCCCTGCTTGCCCAGCTACCGTAATGCTGGAAGGGTTGACCGTATTTACATCCAACAATTGGGTCTTGCTGACGTTGATAGTAAGATGTGCCGCTGAGAAGTGAATGGCAAGATCATCGAGCTTGCTCTGCATATCACAGCACCGTTGAGCTATGAGACCAACGTCATCAGCCAATTCGCAGTGATTTAAGTGCTCCATGGACTACCACAGCAACCCATGATTTGGTTTACGGTCAATAGGGCTCTGCACGAAATTCTCACCCTCTCTTTCGCTCTCATTGAGATTTAGTAAACAACAAGGCCAAGAAACGTCAAAATCCCATACAAAATCAAAACAGTGCGCTGCCCTATAGGGCACTGCACTGTTTTGATTTTGTATGAGATTTTGACGTTTCGTGGCCTTGTTGTTTACAAAGTTTCAGTAAGAGTGAAAGAGAAGGAAAGAATTTCATGCAGTGCCCTATATAGCACCAACAAGGATCTAGTCGATTACGATGAGGAACAGTAACTGTCATACTATACATCCTTGCCTCACTCCATCAACGACCCGGATGGGATCGAACAAGACGCCATTGTGCAGTACTATGCACGAAAATGCCCTGTACTGTGATTCAATGAGGTCGATGATTTTCTCAGGGACACTCGTCGTGATTGAGGCAGTTGAAAGCTTTTTCGTAATCAGTGAGCACCAGGTAGAAAGACTCTTGGAATTTATTGATTTGCTCCAACATGATCGATACGGAGCGTGACAAAATTGTCCACACATGACCGTCCGGCACGGATTCCTGCCTGCTGTCGTCTGCATCAATCTTCTCCTGTACCCGGTTAAGGATCACTTTGCAGAGAACTATAGTCAAGTCTCCCTTTTTGGGTTTTTTTTGGGTACCTTTACTAAGACGCCTTGCAGAATAATTGATGTAGTAGTTGTGCGGATACTACGGCGTCAGCTTTGAGCAGTAAATAACTGTCCTGACGTGTATTTTACGGACATCGTGTAGCATTCATTTTAGTCCCACTAAGGCGACGAGAAACATCGTTGAGGAGACGGATGTCGTCTGTGTTTGAGGCTTTCTCGCATTCGTCGAATAGGGAATCCGCCCACGCTCTTTTGTCTCGTCTACATGAGCGTTTCACTTCCTTCTCGAGAGCCGAATAGCGCTGATTGTCCGGCTTTGGCTCCTCGTGTTTTCACTCGCTTTATCGCGGCATTAGCGTTCTTCCAGTCGGTGTTTGTTGAACCGGCGCCCGATTTTCTTCTCCTGTCGATGAAGCAATGCGCAGTCGGATCTCGCCGATTGATTAGGAGATTCCGGCAGCATCGCTTGGTGTGTAACATTGGATCATGGTAAGGTTTCGAACCCGTGTTCTGAATCTGGCTACAATTATTCTCTCATTAATAGGTTCCCACTTCATGAGGGCTACGTGAGCGTGAGCGCTGAGCAGGAAACCAACTCCACGGTGGCGAGGAGCGTGTTCACCTCGTCGGCCAGAGTATAGCAGAATATGACCCGACGTCAATCTATGTTCTCCAAAGTTCGGCCAACGCTCAGTCCTAGGATCTCAAGCTTCATACCTCATGCATGCCTCATTGGCTAGTTTACCCTGCTGGGCAAGGATGAATACATTCCAAGTTCCAATTCTTGTCAGTTGTTTCGCGCTAAAAATTGTTGCCGCTGAATCAGTTCGTAGTCTTTCATTTTTGGTTTCTGTAACGCTTTTTGGGTTTCCGGGAACAGTAGGTTGTTGGCCTAAGGTCCCCTATCCACCGTGGTGGGGCTGCCACCTTAGGTATAGCTTCCGGTCCTTGCCTCACAATATATAAATTCATGCAATGACAGACAAAGAAAGCCCTTCAATTAATAACTGTAGAAGTTCTCAAAGAACACTAAGTTGAAGTGAGGCAGTCCAAGTCCCAGTGGGGACGTAAAGCCACAGAGACGAAAAAGGATGCTCCTGAAACCACTTGAGACCACCCGTCACTCTTATTAAACATGCTAAAAATCCTTTGAAACTCATTAAAATGCCCTCAACCCCTTGCAACTATCCTGAAACCTTCCAAAACTCCCCAAATTACCTCTGAACCTCCTCAAAATCAATTTAAAACACTCTGATACCCTCTAAAATGTCTCTATGAAATCCCAAAACTCCTTAAACCCCTGGAACTGCCCCTGAAATCCTCTGAAAACCATGTACCACCATTGAAATCCCACGAAACCCTATAAAACGGTCCTGGAACCGTGCGAAATCTGGGGTTATTATGCGTGTTCAACCCTTAAGGTCGTGCGTCGTTGTAAAAAGTACAATACAAGTAAAAAACCTCGCTCGTCGTATACAGCGCGAACGCGATGTATTTTAGGCTATAACAGCCGCACGTCCTGAAAAATTAAAGGGCTTTCCAGGACTTTTCAGAGGACCTTGAAACTCCTTGAAATGTCTGTCACCCTTTGATACGCCTTAGAATGTCCCTGAAACACCCATAAAACCATCTGAAACTCCCCTAATCCTCATGTAGTACGCTACTCCTGTTAACCCCTTGGAGCCGAAAGCTGTATAAATTATCACATTCAATAAAACAGAATACTGTCTTCGGCAAAGTTGTTGCAGAATGAGTCCTTTATTAAGGACAAATGGGAACATTTGTAATTGAGACTTAATTGACAACCTAGAACATCCTGAACACCATGAAGCTTAAATAAACGAAATAATTGACATACCAGTTGTCCTAAAAGCTGAATTTAGAATACATTCATTCATATGTATTCATTTAACCTTCGTCGAGAATATCAAAAGATGTTTTATGCAATTCAGTATCATAATTTACATTTTATATAACTCATTTTGGTATCATAATGGTCAATTTTTCCGAACTGGCTCATTATGCAACTGAAATGAGTTGCATAATGAAAAATAGTTGTATAATGTTCATAATGCAACTCATTTGAGTTGCATTATGAACATTATGCAACTCAAATGGGTTGCATTATGAAAAAAATCATTGCATAAAATTTTGTATGGAACTCGTTGCAAAACTCGTTTTTTTCAGCACTCTTCGTATTTATCCAACTCGGCAAGCCTCGTTGGATAAATGTACGACTCGTGCTGAAAAAATCAACTTTTTGCAACTCGTTTCATAAATAACTATTATATTCTGGGATGTTCTAGTTGTCCCAACTGTCCTGCAGTGAAGTCCTTCATATCTACAAAAATAAAGTTATGTGTTTTCGCCATGATAGCATTGCATAATCTACTGGGATCCGTGAAACTCTTGAAATCTCAAATGTCATTTATAAACACTATAGGGATATTCCAGGACAGCCAAACTACCTTGGAGTTCAGAGCTTCAGGTCTACACTCGTAACAGTAGCCATATCTACTATACTGACTACCGTTGCATAACCAACCGCGGTTACTGGACCAATCTGTCTACTATGTATTATTATGAACATTGGGGACATTCAGGGAGTTTGGAACATCAAGTCTACTTTCGTAACAGCAGCCATATCTGTAGTACTGAGTAACATTGCATAATCAATCTTACTGGCCCAAACTAAAGTCTGCTAGGCTTTTTTATT
Organism: Aedes albopictus; assembly: GCF_035046485.1. Taxonomy (NCBI): domain Eukaryota; kingdom Metazoa; phylum Arthropoda; class Insecta; order Diptera; family Culicidae; genus Aedes; species Aedes albopictus. Next base: position 473,033,282 of record NC_085137.1, on the reverse strand, counting down.
ATTATGAACCTATGGGACACTAAGGGTCGTCCAAACTGTCTTGAAGTTTAGCTCTTGACAGTAACAGTAGTTATTCTCACAATGAACTGTAATTTTACACATCCGACTGTAATCTCTAATCTCCCTGGTATTTCATGAGTCATTCCAAGATAGTTTTGAGATATTCCAGATAAACCAAACTACTTTGGAGACCACAACTTCAGGTCTGCACTTGTGGCAAATGGCCACTACGTTAAGTAGTGTTACAATCCACTGTATATACCAAAGTAGTTGGAGGAACAAAAACGTTGTTATTTATTTTTTGGATATTATGGGCCATCCTTTCTGTTATAGAGCTTAGTTGATTAGAACAACCTCTGTAACATGAGATGATTTCGTTCTAGATAATATCGTTACACAACCAAATAGAATCTATGGCCCTCTTTACTTTCAAAGGTCACTTCATGATAGTTTTGTTATAATTTAGGTCATCCAATCTTTCATGGAATACACAACTTTATATCTACACTTGCAATGCTAGTCCACCACAGTGAATAATGATACATTATGAACCATATTTACTCATATTCTTCAAAGACTAGTAGGCATTGTTCAGTATCTATGAAATATTTTAGGTTGTTCAAACTTTTATGGAGCTCATTTTTTCAAATATGCATTAGTTTAATGACTATTTGTGCAATTAAAAGTTACACTACCTAGTCTAACACACCCAGATATGTGAACTTCGGTGAAACTTCCAGCTTAGATAAAGATATGGCAAAGCCACATCTCGAGCACAAATCTGAAGGCAAATGTGGGATGCGACCGAGGATAAGGAGTGCAATCACAAACCAAATGTAGTGATGAAGTATTGTTGATTCAGGTTTATTATTATTGTTATTAACGCAAAATAAATGGAATAGATACAATCAATATGGTTGGTAATGTTGTGCAATTCAAAACAGCAAAAAATAGAAATTATTATGACTGTAGACTCCGTGTAATAGATTGCAGGAAAATGTGTACGATTCTGTATGTCCCGGAGCTATGCCATAGTATGTGATTGTATTCTGTGAGCTCCAGTAAGTATAATAGATAATATGTACAACATAACCAATAACATAACTCCATATAGCTAAAACAGAAACTTCAATTGCTGTAGATGCTAGATTTCAAACATCATAATAGTTTGGCTGACCCCAGCAGATCTGATGATATCCATTGAACATTCAGAAGATTTACTGGAGAGGGCAGATTACACATCGTAGCTTTGCGTAGTGCAAAATTTTACCGTTTCATCCGTAGACTTTAGGATGTAATCTTAAGAACGGTTTGGATGACCTAGAATATCCCAACTGGTCTGATACACAGTTTGGATGATCTAGCATATCCCGACTAACCTCATACTATCTAATGAACTTTCAGAAGACTTACTGCATATGATAAAATACAAATCGAAGGTTTGAATAATGAAAGAAGTTAATATTGCACCCGTATACTTTAGGATCTAAACCCAAGAACAGTATGGATGACCTAGGATATCCCGACTGATTTGATATTGTCTATTGAACTTTCAGAAGACTTACTGAACATGATAGAATACAAATCATTGCTTCGTATATCGAAAGAATTTACTGTTACGCCCGTAGACTTTAGGATTTAAACTCAAGAACAGTTTGGATGACCTAGGATATCCCGACTAATCTGATACTGTCTATTGAACTTTCAGAAGACTTACTGCACATTATATAATACAAATCGTAGCTTTGTACAATGAAAGAAATTACTGTTAAACCCGTAGACTTTAGGATCAAAACTCAAAAACAATTTGGATGACCAAGGATATCCAGAAATAAAAATTGCATCATATTCTACCCTTTTGAGGACCAAAACTACAGAAACACGTAGAAAAAACTCTATAATAACACTTGGAAAAATTCCAGCTTCAAAGGGTTAAACGCCCCTAAAAATTCCTGAAACCCCCTCCCCTAAAATTTTCTTAAACCTCCTCTGGACTCATCTCAAATATCCAGCAATAAAGCCTGTTCTCGCGATACGAGTTACCTTATTTGAAGTACTAACTCAACTCATGTTCAAAAGCCATTTTTATGCCATGTTATTTACGCCATTTTCAATTTATGCGCCCTCATCTCATGGCATAAAAAGAGGGTCCAGTGTATAGGTGTAGAGGCTAGACAAAATAATCGGCACAGGAAAAAAATCCTCCAATTTTTAAAAAATGGTCAACTAGCTGTAACTTTCTGTTGAGTGCATCGAAAATTCTCATATTTTCACTGTAAATTGTCTATCAATGGTCCAAGTTTGAGAAAGACCGAGCTATTCCACATGAAGCTAGAATGATTCTAGTAAATCTGACAGCCAACTTTGAGCTGTTACATATATGTTTACCAAATTCCTGTCAGAAGAAGGTTTGTATTGTGAAAAGAAGCAAACCATGTACAATAGTGAAGTTGAGTTCAGTTCAGTTGAGTTTCCTTCATAGCTTGGTGGAATAGAAGCGCCCGTCTAACGAGAGACGTTGGTTCTATTCCCACCGAAACACGTGGACTTCTTTTCACAATTTAAATCTCAATTTGTCAATCGGGTACATGTTTCTGTTGCGCACAAGGATGTGGATGTGGACATTGTACTATAATGTTATAAGATGAATTTTGGTCATCAAGATTGCCCAAACCACCAACCACCCACAGTGACCCCGCCGGAAACGGAGAAAGGACCCCCGGAATAAAACTTGAAAGTTCGCGATGCTCTTTATTAAATATTTTTATAGTGCTTTTTGTGGCTTGCCCGTCTGTCGATGCCCCGTATCGTCGTCCTCCCGCTAGATTCCGATCTCTCGCCATCGCCGCACTCGACCACACACATAACTAACTGGCGTTCGTGCCAAGAGCCCGCCCGAGCTAAGCCAACGATGGATGCGAGGAGGAGACTCATCGTTGTTGTTTGGCCATACGTCTCTAGAGAGGCCGAGACCGAAAACGGAGCAGCGAGCAGCGTGGCTTTCCCGGGTTTCAAAGAACAGATTGGGATCCCGCTGTGTTTTCCTACACGCGCGCGTTTCAAGTTATCGTTCTTTTCGCTGTTTGTTCCTTGGGGTGGATTCGCACATACGGGCGCGAAAAACTATGGGCTCGGGATCTGGGAACTATGAGCTGCTTAGGGATACAGAAAAGTTCGGACATAGTTTAACCCACAGTGTGGAACATTCCAGGATACACATATGCGAGTGCAGTTTGGTTCATGGTAAAGGCTTGACTTTAACTTTTATTGTTCTCCTTTTTTTCGGCACTCTCAACATTCGGTGAAAAGCAGGGTGGTGAAATGTGAAAGATAAAATTTAATTTCGCGACAATAATTTTTATTGTTGGCTTTACGGAGGACTTACGACAGTCACCACGGAACGGTATGAGTGTACATATAAACAACAAGTACCATCAACGCGGGATGCAAAGGGAGAAAAAAAACGGGAATCATCCTACGGTTGTTGCGATTGGTGCGCGGTGATAAGTTGAAAGGATTAAAAATTCCCGACACGAAAGTGGAAATGCTATCGCGATCGGGCTGTGTCAACGCGAGTCGAGAAGAACTACACCATTGTAGATTAATGGAGCGCATGCAGGTTATTGAATTTCATTGGCCTTGGACTTTGCAACGACCTATTGTTCGGAATTCATGACACCTATGCTGTAACAATCACTAAGTGCATGCCATCATGGAAAATGTTATCAAGATGCACGAATCTCTTTTTTTTATCTGTATTAACGATATTTTCAGCCCTATTCTAGTTCATCTCGGGACCCAAGCTTTACTTCTCTTCCGAAAGAAGAACTCACATTTTGTGAGTTTGTCGGGAGTGGGATTCGATCCCAAGTCCTCGGCGTGATAGTCAAGTGGACGAATCTTCTTATCCTTCTGTCTAGTAAGACGTCACAACTTGAACGAAGCCTGACTCTCAGCTAAGGGGCTGTCCATTAATTACGTAAGGGTTTATGGGGGGAGGGGGTGTTTGAGAAATCTTACGTGCCATACAAAAATATTTGGGTTCTCATACAAAAAATCTTACAAAGGGGGGAGGAGGTGTCAAAAAATCGTAAAATTTCCCTTACGTAATTAATGGACAGCCCCTAAGCAGTGGCGTAGCTGGGATTTTTATGGTATGTTATCGAACATGTTTAATGAAAGGTTTCAGGAGTTTTCTAATTTCGTTAGGCTAAGGACTGTTCATTAAAGAAAGTGGACACCTGTTTTTCAATAGAAAATATTTATCTTCGAACAAATTCATAAATTTATTTTTTATTTAAGACAACCAACAACCATGTGGCCGAATTCACGTTTCAAACTCACTTCACTTCGCATTTCTGAAGAACGGTTGGACTTTCCTCTTGATACCTCCCATTAGATTCTGCACAACTTTCTCCGTAACCTTTTGTTGTGCCGCAGACCAAATTTTCTTGAAGCAGTCAACAGAGGTTGCTTCTCTTCCATCTTTCTTGAGATGCCGATTAATTATTGTCCAGTATCTTTTTACAGGACGCAGTTCAGGGAAGTTTGGTGGATTTTGCTATTTTTCGACAAAATCGACTTTTTCTGTCTTGAGCATCTCTAGTGTAGAAGAAACGTAATGAGCGAATGGATGCCAGATCCGGCCAAAACAATGGAGGATCCGTATGTTTTCGATAGATGGGTAGAAGTCGTTTCTTGATGCATTCCTTTATGTTATTTTCACCGTTGATTGTTCCTGTTGTGAAATACAAAGAACTGTTTAAGCCGCATGGACAATTGGCTTGCCACACCTAAAATTTTTTCCCAAATTTTTCGGTTCTGATGGACCCTACATTATCCAGCACATCTGTCCCCTGCTCAGCGTTGAAAAATTGCTGTACACTTCCGGTGCTAGTATGCCAATTCTCGAAAAGACAACTTTTTGGAACACCGATTGTGCAGAATTTATCTGCTAGTCGCTAAGCTAATCCAACCAAACGCTCAAAATTTCTCACTTTTTTCCGTTTTCTTTGAATGTGTTGCCGAAGTGAACAATGTTTTTACATACTGAGCAAAAATTCACAATTTTTTGTTTAGTTTCAACTCTAAAATATTGGTAAACAGATGTCCACTTTCTTTAATGAACAGTCCTTATAAATGTATAATAGTCACAAAGCTCAAGACTGTTAGAATATCAATAGTAGCTTTGATAAGGCCCAAGAATGTATGTAATCTGAATAAGTAAATCGTACAATAGTCACTGTTAGAGTCTGTTAGAAAATCGCAATAAGCGTTTCTCATCAACATTCGTCAAAATATGTGCTTTGGTATCATCCCTTTACTTCTTCTTTTTTAATTCTTCTTCTTCCTTTTTTCATACTATTTAATTTATTTTTTTAACTTCTTAGTTTTTTCTTCATTTATCATTCTAGTGTATCGTCCTAGCAAGTGCAAAACTTGCTTCTCATTTTCAAGATCCAAGCGAGTTTGCAGATCAATTAGCTACCTGCATCTGAGTTTCAATTCCTAGTATGTCCTAGGCTTATGCACCGCCATGCCACGTCGCCGTCGCCGACACTTTCTGTTGCACGCCGACGCCGAACTAGCTCCAGGCTTAGGAGTTTCTAAGGAGATTCCTCCAGGAGTTCCTTCAAAGATTCCTCTAAAATTCCAATAAAGATCCTTCAGAGATATCCCCAGTAGTTCCATCAGAGACTTATCCAGGAGGATTCAGGGATGCCTCTAGGTGTTTCATTAGGGATTCCTTCAGAAGATCTCAAAGGTATTCTGACAAGCGTTCCTTCAGGGATTGCTCCAGAAGGATTCAGGGATACCTCCAGGTGATCTATTACAGATTCCTCCAGAAGCTCTTTCAGATATTTGTATAGAAGGTCCATCAGAGATTCCTCCATAACTTCAATCAGGTATTACTCCTAGCCTTTTTTTCAGAGATCTCTCCCAGGTGTCCTGCAGAGATTCTTTCAAGAAGATTCAAGGATTCCCACAGAAGTTTTTCAGGGAATAGTCCATAAATCCCTTCTAAGATTTCTGCAGGAGTTCCTTCGAGGAGTTCATCCAGAAGTTCCTTTAGGGATGTTTCAAGGAGATCTTCCAGGGATTGCTCCTAGAGTTACATCAAGGTTCTTTCCAGAAGTACCTTCCACGATTACTACATAAGTTTCTTTAGGGATTGTTATAAAAGCTCCGTCAGGGATTTCTTTAGAACTATAATCATGTATATCTCTGGGATTTTCATGAAGGATCTCCAATGGAGTCACTACAAGAATTCCTTCAGGTTCTCTGCAGAGAATCCGCTGTGGTTTCCTTCTGAAATTCCTCTAGGATATACTTCTGGAGTTCCTTCGGGGATTCCTATTGGAGTTCCTTCAAGAATTCCTTCTGGAATTCCTTCGGGGTTTGATCCTGGAAATTCTTCGGCGATTCCTTCTGGAATTCCTTTGAGGATTACTCCAGAAATTTCTTTAGGGCTTCCTCCAGAAATTCTTTCGGGGATTGTTGCAGGAATTAAACGGCTACGCAGTCTTCAATACGGAAAACGAAGTTTATTGCTTGCCCAACGTTTCGACACTGGGGTTTTGTGTCATCTTCAGGGATAACTAATTGTTCGTTTTTGGTCTTACTTCGTTTTCCGTATTGAAGACTGCGTAGTAGGGTGTCCCAAAATAGAAAAAGTGTCAAAAAGTTAACTTGCTCACCCTTAGAATAATAGATTAGGATCCTAGCAACAATACAGTAATGTTCCGATTTTATCACGCCTTCCGCGCGTCAGTCCTTTATTTTTCATTGATTTGCTGTTACATTTGAGGGCAAGTGTTTCCCCTCTTCTTCAAAATGAATGTTGAAGGCGTGTTTTGCAACGTTAAAAATATCGAAATTGCGTATAGATTTTGTAGAATATTTAAAAGCATTTTTGAAAATGGGCGTGATAAAAACGGAACAATACTGTAGTTCCATACATGAAAACTCAATCAAAAAATATTTAGAGGTTGCACGCATCGATTTTATGAAAAAATGGACGATTTTTGGTATTTTTACCAAAAAAATGCTAATATGAGTTGAAAAATAAAAGAAATAAAAGTCATCAATCAAAGTAAATCATAATTCCGGGTCCCGCAAACAAAGTTTGGAGAGAGTTTAGGTCATCAAAGCTGATTTTATATATTTGGCAAAGGTTAAAATATCAAAAAATCACGATTTTTTTCACCAAATTTTTCAAAAATGCTCAATGTATAAGGATTTTAAATTTTTTCCTGCAATTCACAATTCCCTTATTTTATAGTAAATTTTGTGTAGATTATTTCGGCTGAAGACAGTTTTGAGCTACAGTATCGGACAATAAAAATGCACCAAAGCCGTTTTCCCATACAAACTAGTCAACTTTGGATTGCCATATCTCAGTTATGTCTCAAACGATTGTTTCCATTTTTCTGTGACGAACTACAAAACATTTCAATTTTCAGAAACTATTGAAAAAGTTCAATGATAACTATTGTTACAAAAGTTACAGATAGGTTGAATTTTGACAATAAAAATGCACCAAGACTAAATATTGTGTAGCTTAAAATTATTGTGAGATGACCAATAAATTTGCTGAAGACACCATAATGATTTGACTTCAGCATTTTAAGTTACACAATTTTTTATCTTGGTGCATTTTTATTGTCAAAATTCAACCTATCTGTAACTTTTGTAACAAAAGTTATCACTGAACTTTTTCAATAGTTTTTGAAAATTGAAATGTTTTGTAGTTCGTCACAGAAAAATGAAAACAATCGGTTGAGACATAACTGAAATATGGCAATCCAAAGTTGACTAGTTTGTATGGGAAAACGGCTTTGGTGCATTTTTATTGTCCGATACTGTATCTCTTTCATGAGTTGAGATATCGGCATAATAATGATAACACAATCAATGAAAAAAAATCGGAGTTTCTTATGTTATTTGTTTTTGTTCATTAGTTTCTATCACTACCATGGAAAAAAAGCAAATAACAAGTTTTTACATGTTATGTTATGCAAGTATACATTTTTGAAGATTTTCAGAAATAATTATGTTACTTTGATAATTTTACATTGATTGTGCTTACTGGTTCAAAGAAAGACTCATAAAGTGACTCGCTGCGATATTTTAATAATATATGTGATCGCAAGTCAGACAATCAAATTCCCTGTGTAAAGTTCTATGATATATTTTGAGTGATGTGTAGATCGCTCAACAATGTTTACCTTTTTCTAGTAGTTTATGGTGCTCTTGTGAGGCAAACATATAGGTTCTTTCTAGTTATACCAGAACTAATGCTCTAACAGTGAAAGAAACTAAAATGAAAATAAAATAGCTAATAAAAACTGTAAGAAAGAAAAATATAGTTTTATAGTTTCAGCCAATCGACATAGAAAATTAAATATGTGCATGGAAATGCAGGTATTTTCACGAATATAAGGATATTTTTTCTTCTTTTTATTCGCGAATTTTAACTAGAGCTAGTTCTTTACACAATATTGATTTCTATTATATAATTTGATTTTAAAAGCAAACCATTGGCGCACATATTTGCAGCTAGAGTTGGATTTCAGAAAGCATCAGGATGTTTAGATTCCACTATTATTGAAAAAATATTAAACTTAGTGACTGGCCTAATATGTTACAAGAGGTGTTAACCTAAGAAATGTCAATGCTGAAATCTTTCTGCTGCGCTGCTTACTTGTTAAAACATAATTTTCAACCAAAATTACAAGTTTTGAATCAATGGCTTGCTACTGTTATCTGATCAACAGATGAAATCTAAGAAAAAAAATCTTTTCGTATTCACAAAGCGGGTGTGAAATAGTAGTTTACGCAACAAGGTGCAGAATGAAGATTTTTACAGCACGAGTCGTACACTTATCCAACGAGGCTTGCCGAGTTGGATAATTACGACGAGTGCTGTAAAAATCGAGTTCTGTACCGAGTTGCGTACAACGTTTTTTGCAATTTCATAAATTACCGTTTAAGGGTAGTTTTCAACAAAACTTATTCATCAAACTGCACACTGATGTTCATAGTCATGTTTAAGAAAGTCTGATCATAGCAGGTTATACTGTGCAGTTGCCACAATTTTTCAAAAATGCGTCCACAAAAGATCACTAAATTGATCCAAACATAAAACAGTGCTGTAATAGTTCATTACGCAACGCAAATCAGTGCTGTAATGAACCATTACAGCACTGCTAATTGGGTGTGGGAAAGTAGGCCTTTTCCTGACGGATTTGCGTGAGGTAAAACAGCCTATTACGATGAGAAGTTGCAAAAAGTTATGTTCAGCATATGTAGATATGAAACGATGATTAACTCTAAAAACATTTACATATTGTTACTGTTATGCAGTATGAATCAGTAATGATCAAAGCAACCCAATAATTCCTGAAATTCTTCAAAAATGTACACTTGCACGTACTATAATGTCTAAAATTTGTCGTGTGTTGTTTTAATTGCATGGTAGTCATGGAAACTAGTGAACAAAATCGACTAACGAAAGAAAACATGATTTTTTCATTGATTGTGTTATCATTATTATACCGATATCTCAGCTCATGAAGGAGATAGCTCAATACTGTCTTCAGCCGAAATAATCTACATAAAATTTGCTATAAAATAGGGGAATTGTGAATTGCAGGAAAATTTTTAAAATCCTTATAAATTGAGCATTTTTGAAAAATTTGGTGAAAAAAATCGCGATTTTTTGATATTTTAACCTTTGCCAAATATATAAAATCAGCATTGATGACCTAAACTCCTTCCAAACTTTGTTTTCGGGACCCAGAACTATGATTTATTTTGGTTGATGACTTTTATTTCTTTTATTTTTCAACTCATATTAGCATTTTTTTGGTAAAAATACCAAAAATCGTCCATTTTTCATAAAATCGATGCGTGCAACCTCTAAATATTTTTTGATTGAGTTTTCATGTATGGAACTATTGTTTCTAGGACCCTAATCTATCATTCTAAGGGTGAGCAAGTTAACTTTTTGACACTTTTTCTATTTTGGGACACCCTACTGCGTAGCCGTTTAATTCCTGCAGTAAACTTCTCAGTCGATCCGCCAAGTGATCTTTCGGGGATTCCTCCTAGAATTTCTTCATGGATTCCTTCGGGGATTTCTCCTGAAATTCTTTTGGGGGTTCGTTCTGAAATTCCCTCGGAAAATCCTTCGAGGATTCTTTCTGGAATTCCTCCGGGTATTCTTCCTGGAAATCCTTCGGGGATTCTTTCTGGAATTCTTTGAGGGTTCGTCCTGAATTCCTTCGGGAATTCATTCTGGAAATCCTTCGTGGATTCTTTTTAGACTTCCTTTGGGGATTTTTCCTGGAGTTCTTGAGGGTATTCCTCCTGGAATTCCTTTGAAGATTCTTCCAGAAATTCCTTCGGGGATTGCTATTGGATTTTTTTGGGGATGTCTCATGAAACTTCTTCGATGATTTCATCTGGACTTCCTTCAAAGATTCCTCCAGGAATTTCTTAGGAAATTTCTCCTGGAATTCCATCGGAAACTCTGTAGTGGAATTCCTTCGGGGATTCCTCGTGGAAATTCTTCGGGGATTCCTCCAGGAATTATTTCTGGGGTTTCTCCTGTAGTACCTTTGGGGTTTCACCCTGGAATTCCTTCGGGAAAGGAAATCCTTCCAGGATTATTTCTAGAATTCCTTCGGGGATTCCTCCTGGAATTCTTTCGGGTATTCCTAGAATTCCTTCGGAGATTCTACCTAGAAATCTGTCGTGGATTCTTTCTGAAATTCTTCGGGGATTCCTTTTGGACGTCATAGGGGGATTCCACCTGGAATTCCTTCGAGGATCCTTCCTGAAAATCCGACAGGGATTCTATCTGAAAATCCCTCAGGAATTCTTGCTGGAATTCCTTCGGGGCTGCTTCTGGAATTCCTTTGAGGATTCCTCCTGAAATTCCTTCGGGGATTCCTCTTGGAATTCATTCGGGGAAGTCTCCTAGAACTCCTTCGAGGATTTCTCCTGGACTTCTTTCAGAGATTCCTTCTGGAATTCCTTCGGGCATTCTTTCTGGATTTCCTTCGGGGATTTCTCCTGGAATTCCTTCGGAAATTCCTCCTGGAAATCCTTCGGGGATACCTTTCGGGAATTCTTTTTGGAATTCCTTAGGAGTTTCACAATTCCTCCTAGACTTCATACGAAGATTCCACCAGGAAATCCTTCGGGGATTTCCCCTGAAAATCCTTTAGGGATTTCTTTGAGAATTCCTCCTGGAGATTCCTTCAAGGATTCTTCCTTGAATTCCTTTTGAGATTTCTTATGGAATTCCTTCGGGGATTTATCCTGGAATTCATTTGGAGGTTCTTCAAATTCCTTCGAAGAATCCTCTAGGAATTCCTACGGGGATTCCTCCTGGAATTCCTTCGGGGATTCCTCATGCAATTCCTTCGAGAATTCCTCCGGGGATTTCTTCTAGAACTCTTTCAGGGACTCCTCTGGGAATTCCTTCGGGGATTCCTACGGGGATTTCTCCTGAAATTCCTCCGGGGATTCCTCCTGGAATTCCTCCGGGGATTCGTCCTGGAATTTCTCCGGGGATTCCTCCTGGAATTCCCCCAGGGACTCCTCCTGGAATTCCCCCAGGGCTTCCTCCTGGAATTCCCCCAGGGCTTCCTCCTGGAATTCCCCCAGGGATTCCTTCTAGAACTCTTTCAGAGACTCCTCTGAGAATTCCTTCGGAGATTCCTTCCAAAATTTATTTGGGGATTCCTTCTGGACTTTCTTCATAGATTCTTTCTGGAATTCCTTCAGGGATTCTTCCTGGAATTTCTTCCGGGATTTCACCTGGAAATCATTCTGGCATACCTCCTGGAATTTCTTTGAGGATTCTTCCTGGAATTCCTGCGGAGACTCCTCGTGAAATTCGTTCGGGGACTCCTCCTGGAATTCCTTCTGGGATTTTTCCTGGAATTCCTTCAGGGATTCCTGGTGGAATTAGTTCGAGGATTCTTTCTGGAATCCCTTTGGAAATTCCTCCTACAGAGATTTCACCTTTTCGGGTTTCCACATGCTATTTCTTCGAGGATTCCTCCTGGAATACCTCTGGGGATTTCTCCAGGGGATTCCTTCGGCAATTTCTCCTGGAATTCCTTCGGAATTTCTTTCGGGGATACTTTATGAAATTCCTTCGGGATTCCTTTGGGGATTCCACCTGAAATTAGATCGGGAATTTTTCTGGAAATCCTACAGGGATTCCTCCTGGAATTCCCTCAAAGATTACTCCTGGAATTCCTTCAGGGTTTCTCCTGGAATTCCTTCGGGGGTTCCTCCTGGTAATCCTTCGAGGGTTCTTCCTGGAGTTCCTCTGGAGGTTTCCCCTGGAATTCCTTTGTGGATTTCGCCTGGAATTCCCTCGAAAATTATTCTGGAATTCTTTCAGAGATTCCTCCTGGAATTTCTTTGAAGGTTTCTCCAGGAATTCCTTCGGGAATCCTCCTGGAATTCTTTCGGCGATTCCAGAAATAGTTGCAGTCTTCTACTGCTACGATTTGCTCTTGATATGATAAGATTACTTTATGCAAGGATTCATAACCTTTTAAGCGCACTGAAGCTAATAATATCGTCACTCATACTCAAATATGTTAAACAAAATACAGAATAAAATTCCAAAACTATGATTATTCGCACATCTTACCTAGTCTAAAGCTAACAACCACGAATGTGTGAATGGCCAACCCTCTGGATGCATCGAAAGATAGAAAGATTAAACCCAAGTTGAAGGACGCAAAAACTGACTCCCCCAGTAGAAGTGAGAAAAAGTCCGACCACTGACTGGCCGCACAGTAGTGGCTTCGCCTTCGTGTTGATTTACAACCAATTTATGACTGCGATTCACCGGAATTTTGGCCGGTGAATCAACAGGAACCGGAAGAGGTAAAGCATTGTCCAGTTAGAATCCGGACGCAGATAATCACTTATATCTCAGAGGTGGAATAACAAACAGAAAAGGTGAAGCCCTCAAAACAAAGATAATTTACTGTAGTTTCATGGAAAAATATCATTAAAATTATTTAATTTAATTTTTAATACATTTTCTCATTTTTTCCGTGATTACTTCCTTAAAAATCTGCACAATGGTAGTAAATTTTAACATCAACCCCTTCGGCGGATTTGTTTAACAATCAGGTCATCTCTGTAGTGTCTTGAGACCCTCTACCAATCTGATTAGGATTCCAAAGAAACTTTGCCAAATATTTCTCTTCTTGCGAAATTAAGGGCTATTCAGTGAATTCCAAAGAAGCGAAATTTGAGTGTTTTTTCGTTAATAAACACTATCCAACAGTGATGAGACGACTACACATCTCAGGCTGTCGTGATAGCTCACCAAATTAGCTCAAACCTCTACAGATCCCTTGTGTGCATTTTTGAAAAGCAGCACGCGATTCTTGAGGTTATCATCTTTGTACACATTTGGTGTCAAAATCGTGATGTGAGAAAACGATGTCCAGAGCTCGAACTTCCTGGCAAATCTTGGAATTCCAAGCAGATTTATCCATGAACATAAACTTCAATCTTCCTTGGGCACTTCCTCATGGCATGGTTAACAACATCTGTGCACATCACACATAATGGTTATGGAGACATTAACATTTTTCGCGACTGTCGTACCTGACCACGCTTAATTTTCAGCGTGTTTGTGCAAGATTTTTTTCCTTCACTTGTCTTCAATCTGAAATAACTTTTCACTCGTAGCAAGAAAATCGATGAAATTTTCACCATCAATAGGGGACTTGTTTATGATAAGACTGCTGTAAAAAAAATATAATTATGATCATTGAGAGCGTCACAATAAATTATCCTTTGCGTCCGGATTCTAACTGGACAATGCTTTAAACAAATACACCTGGGCTCCTGGTTCAGCTCCTACATTTCAGAACTTTGGAGCTGGATTTTCCCGAGGGGGAAGGCTTGAAATTGGGAATTGGAATCCACCGCAACGTTTTACATCATCTACAAATCGAGTGCATTAGGAGGGGACCTGTCCGATGAAGTGTGTGTCTGAGCTGAGGTAAATCCATAAGGAAGCCTCCTATCACGGTGGCACTGGTGGTCCGCTTCAAGAACACACGCTGAATGGAGTAACACCCTTAGCCGAGCTCCCAAATCCCATTTGGATGATGTATGGATGCATGACAGGAAGCAATTTATAAAACTGGTTTTCCGTTGCCTAAGATGATGGAGGTGCATTAGGCAGGCGCAGTTTGATGAACTCCCTTGAGAAGTTTGGGGGTGCTGGTTCAGAAGATGTTTTGAATGTTGCTCTTCTATAACAAATTTTGTAGTTGTGGCTAAACACTTCAAATCACTGGCTCTAAATCCTAGTATTTTAAATGTAGATTCATCCGAGTTTAATTTTTAAGAACTGCAGCAAAGCATGATTACACTAAAAAAAAATAGCTCTATAGCCACAGTTGTAATCTACTTTTATTCTCAAGGATTCAATGAAGTCATCACAAGATCAATATTTTAATAACTCTCAACACAAAAACACCCATAACATAATTGGCTTCAAATTGCAACACAAATGTCAACACATTGGTCGTTCCCAAACGATGATACCATACGTATTCCGCAGATAAATCACTTAACCGTGAACAATGGCAAATTGTGCTGCTCAACCTCTCGGGACAAATCTGGTGGCGTTCATTCGAAGCAAAGGCCAGGTCATGTATTTTCTCAAGAAGCATCAACCGTATCAAACCACCGCACACCGCCCGCCGTTTAAATTTAAATGCTTCTTCGGTTTGGTTTGTGTCACCACAGTGCTTAGAAGACATCTATCTTCTCTTCCCGGTCGTTAGGGGAAATTTCAACTGCCGGCTGTTTCTGTATTTGTTTGTGTATGCAAAGAGGATATCTTCTGTCGTACCACGCCGGGCGGTGTTGAATTGAACACCCTTACCATTATCTGCTCCTAGCCTCAAGGGGTGCTTGAGAGCAGAGGGCTTTTATCAACGAGAGCATAGAAAAGGAATGAGACTTATTGGGATATCACTTTTCGAAACGTTTGGGATTTATGCGTTTACCACAGGTAAATACTTATCATCAACATATCATACGGAAGGAGTGGATTCGAAATTGAGTTATGACCTATGACGACAGAAAGTTATTGTTGGGTACCTTTACCCCGTCTTTTTATTGGTCTTGGATCTCAGATTTTCCTGTCATTCTATCTGTTCTACCCTACCCGGCTTCTCTGTCTCTCTGTCTAGTCTGCCTTCTCTGTCATCTCTGTCTTCTCTGTATTTTCTGTCTTCTCTGTCTTCTCTGTCTTCTCTGTCTTCTCTGTCTTCTCTGTCTTCTCTGTCTTCTCTGTCTTCTCTGCCTTCTCTGTCTTCTCTGTCTTCTCTGTCTTCTCTGTCTTCTCTGTCTTCTCTGTCTTCTCTGTCTTCTCTGTCTTCTCTGTCTTCTCTGTCTTCTCTGTCTTCTCTGTCTTCTCTGTCTTCTCTGTCTTCTCTGTCTTCTCTGTCTTCTCTGTCTTCTCTGTCTTCTCTGTCTTCTCTGTCTTCTCTGTCTTCTCTGTCTTCTCTGTCTTCTCTGTCTTCTCTGTCTTCTCTGTCTTCTCTGTCTTCTCTGTCTTCTCTGTCTTCTCTGTCTTCTCTGTCTTCTCTGTCTTCTCTGTCTTCTCTGTCTTCTCTGTCTTCTCTGTCTTCTCTGTCTTCTCTGTCTTCTCTGTCTTCTCTGTCTTCTCTGTCTTCTCTGTCTTCTCTGTCTTCTCTGTCTTCTCTGTCTTCTCTGTCTTCTCTGTCTTCTCTGTCTTCTCTGTCTTCTCTGTCTTCTCTGTCTTCTCTGTCTTCTCTGTCTTCTCTGTCTTCTCTGTCTTCTCTGTCTTCTCTGTCTTCTCTGTCTTCTCTGTCTTCTCTGTCTTCTCTGTCTTCTCTGTCTTCTCTGTCTTCTCTGTCTTCTCTGTCTTCTCTGTCTTCTCTGTCTTCTCTGTCTTCTCTGTCTTCTCTGTCTTCTCTGCCTTCTCTGTCTTCTCTGTCTTCTCTGTCTTCTCTGTTTTCTTTCTTCTATTTCTTCTTTTTGCCTGTATTTTTTGTCTAGTTTTCTCTTTTATAAGGCAAAAAAGTATCTGATTTCTTGAAAAGGATTAACGTGCAATGCAAGAATTGAACTATTCAGAAAAAGTATCATTTACTTAATCATTTAAGTTCTCATAAAAAAACTCAACGTGAACCTACAGCCTGAGCCCCGCCAGCATTGAAGCTTCCCATAACTTTCACAATTTATACCATCACGACTAAATTATCAATTTACATGACAAAACGTTTCCCCTCGGACGCCTTTTCCCACACTCCCACAGTCACAGACTTTATCGTATCAGCACACCGCCATCGTCGTCGTAGTGAGCAAGATTAATCTCAACAAGGCATGATGTGAGTCAATGTTGTATGGACGGACGACAGTGAACGGAAAAACTTTCGTTGTGATTCTCCCCTAAAGGGAGCAGCAGCTCCCACCAGCAACTTGGTCTCAATCGTAAATATCGCGACTTTATTGGAGAATCGTCGTTGCTGGAGTGTTTTGTACCTTCGTTGTTCGTTGCTCGTTTGGTAACCTGGCTTGAATGGTATGATGGTATGCTCCCTTGGGGGGTCCTTTATTTCTGAACATCTTAACTTTGTCACGGTGAGCCTCTGACGTATAAATTATTTAGAAAAAAAAATAAATCAATTAACACATAGTTAGAAATGTTCTAGGATTAACAAAAAAGATAAAAGGTTCAAAACAAGAAGCTAATGCACAAAAACGACAGAAGGTAAAATTTGGAAGTCAAATTATTCAACAATATAATTACAAAAATGTCAAATATTTGGAAAATGCTTTCACTATTAGCAAATAAATGACATCAACTTTAAGTTTCATTTCAAACCAAATATTTCAACTTTTTCGCCTAACTACATATACCGTGACGTACCTGTATCGAGTCGAAAATTTCTTCAGGTAATGAAGCGTGTCGTGAAACAAGGTGTTGCATTAATTTAACGGTACGAAATTGTTGCTAATCATATTTGACAGTAAAGAGAAATACTTTACAACCCGTCATTATGATATGCAACTGCATTGTGAGCTTGAGCTAAGAGTAGCAATCGCATGATAATCAGTAGTTTATACTTCCGTTTGGGTGGGGAACTCTATTTCACGATACTAAACTAGGTATAAGCTATCACAACCGATTAGGAATATTATCCTACCTACATCTGCTACAAAAAAGCATGAAAAAAAATACTTTTATAGAGCCAATTTGGTTTGCAGCCACTAAACAAATTTAAGATTTTTGTCAATTTTTTCCTTTAAAAATATGCATCGCGTTGTAGATTTTACCCACTCATTCTCATTTTTGATATATTATTTTCCTTTGACTGAACCCATCCCGGGTAGAAGAAAAGAGCTCAATAATAGCATATTTTGATATTAAGATCAAAATGTGATATTGGTTTGATATACATAAGAGATAAAATATCTGAAAATAATATCTAAACTTTACTCCTGGAACATCATCATCAGAACATAATTAGATCTTGTAAAATCTAACCAATAGCAACAAGCTATTCGTTTAATCTTGAAATATCAAATTTTGATATTGTTCAGATGTTCCAGGAACATTTTCCAGATATTATTTTCAGATCTTTTATCTCTTATATCAATCAAATCAATATCACGTTTTGATCGTCAGTATTTCTACTCTACCCGGGATTTGTGTTCTACTGTCAATATCTTATCTTACTCTAACCACGACTTCTCTGCTGTGCCTTTCTTGCCAAGAGTTCGCCTTCTAAAATTTACAACTTCCAGCAACCAAACACAAATCTCACTCTTCATTGAACGATTTATCTCGGAAACATCGCTGCCCATATCAACCCATTCATCGTGTCTCGCCTCGCGTACAGAAAATAAACACCCCCTTTCGAATGGAGTGAGTGAACATCAGAACCGAGCAAGCACTTCAAGAAGCAATAGTGTACTGCTTCTTCGAGTGCCTGTTTCGCTTGATTTGCTAAATGCCGGTACATGTTACTCGGTTTCATGACGACGGCGTCTCCGTGGAGTGTCTTCGTCGTCATACCCTCCCAGCAGCAGCAGCAGCAGCAGCGAACGCAAACTTCTTTCGATTCCAACTGCGTTTAGTGTAAATATTTAATCAGTGATGTAGCATCGTTAGCACTCACTCGCCGACGACGACGAGGAAGATAGTGGTTGCGAAGTTAAAAGATCAGCAGATTGGATGTCCCTTGTGAGTGCGAGCGCGAAATTTCCAAGACAAATGGAGAGTCTAGTGTCTGTTCACTGTGTGGCCGCCCAACACGAATAGGATGGAAAGGGGAGGAAAATGGGAAAAATCGTGATTTCCGCTCACGAATTTCAGTTAACTTCTGGTCTCTGTTTTTTCACTGAGACTGTGTGTATATTTTGAAAGGGCGCGATGTCTTTCTCCGATTGTGTGATGTCTGTTTCGTGTTTTGCTCGATGGTTGATGAGATACGTTCTTCGGATGGATCGTTCGTATGTAAGAATGGTGCCGCAGCATGGGACGGAAAATTAATAAATTTATTTCTGTGGTTGTTGTCGGAAATTGAAGCATTGTTCTCCTTTGGGGAATTCACTTGATATATCCATGAAAAGAGCTTGTTGTGTTGCTAGCTTTCATTCATTGCGTGTAGCACACTTCAATCAAACATGTTTATACATCCACATCTACAGATGTAGACACTTTTGGCTGCAAATGCGGTCGTACTAGGAATTCCTCTGATAATTCACTAGAAAAGCCGTTGGGCGCTAGAAATTCCTCTGGAAATTCGTAAGAAATCCTTGAGGGAGCTTGCTAGGAATTCCATTCAGAATTCGTTAGAAAATCTTCCAGGAATTCACTAGGAATTCCACAGCAAATTTAATAATAAATGCTCTGGGCATTCACTACACATTCTTCTGGGAGTTCACTAATAAATTCCACTGGAAATTCACGAGGAAATGCTCCACGAACTCCTTTAGGAATTCACTAGGGATTCCTCTAGGAATTCACTAGGAATTCCTCCAGGAATTCACTAGGAATTCCTCCAGGAATTCACTCCACTAGGAATTCACTATAAATTCCTCTAGGAATTTACTAGGAATTCACTAGAAATTCCTTCAAGTAATTCACTTCGAAACCCTCTAGAAATTCAATAGGATTCCCTCTAAGAATTTACTAGAAATCTGTCAAGGAATTCACTAGATTTGTTCAGAATATTCACCACAAATTCGCTATGAATTACTTAGCGAATTCCTTTTGGAGTTCGTCAGAAAATCCGCTAAAAAACTCCTCCGGAAATTCCCAAGGAATTCCTCTAGGACTACAACGTTTTCCTGCGGGAATTCACAAGGAATACTTTCAGGAATTCGCTAGGAACTCCTCTTCGGTTCGCTAGAAAACCTCAGAAAACTAACTATATTCCTTGAGGAGTTCACTTAAAATTCCTCCAGAAATTCACTAGGGACTCTTCCAGGAATTCACTAGTAATTTCTCTAGAAATTTGCTAGGTATTCTTCTATGAATTCACTAGAAATTCACTAGGAATTCATTGGGAACTCCTCTAAAAATTCACTAGGAATTCAATAGGAAATAACTAGGAATTCATTAGGAATTCCTTCATGAATTCAATATGAATTCTTCCATGTGTTCACTATGAATTCATTCAATTATTCACCAGAAATTCCACCATGAACTCAAAAGTAATTCCTGTAGTAATTCATTAGCAATCCCTCTAGAAATTCACTAGGATTCCCTCTAGTGATTCACTTGTAATCTGTCTAGGAATTCGCTAGATTTGCTCAAGAAATTCGCTAGATTTTTTCAGGAAATTCACCAGAAATTCGCTAGGAATTTCTTAGCGAATTCCTTTTGGAGTTCGCCAGAAAATCCTCTGAAAACTTCTCCAGAATTTCACTAGGAATTCCTCCAGGACTACAACGTTTACTTTCAAGAATTCGCTCGGAACACCTCTGGGGCTCGCTAAAATTCCTCCAGGAATTCACTAGGGATACTTCCAGGAATTCACCAGTAATTCCTCTAGGAATTTACTAGGGATTCCTCTATTTTTTTTTTTAATTTTTATTAACGTGTATTTTAACTTAAATGCTAATTCTACACTCAGGATTCCTCTATGAATTCACTAGAAATTCACTAGGAATTCATTAGGAATTTCGCTAAAAATTAACTAGCAATTCAATAGGAAATCACTAGGAATTCAGTTCATTGGGAATTCACTAGGAACTCACTAGGAATTCACTAGGAATTCCTTCATAAATTCAATATAAATTCTTCCATGAGTTCATTATGAATTCCTTCAATTATTAACCAGAAATTCCAACATGAACTCACAAGGGATTTTTCCATCAATTCACTAAGAGTTCATTAGGAATTCCTTGAGAAATTCACTCGAAATTCCTCCACGAATCCACTAGGAATTCATCCAGGAATTCACTAATAATGCACTAGGAATCTCTCTAAAAAATCAATTGGAATTCCTTCAAGAATTCACTAGGAATTCCTTTAGTAATTCGTTAGGAATTTATTCATGAATTTGCCCAGAATTCCTGAAGAGTTCATTTGTTTTTCCTTCAGGAACGAATTCACCAAGAGTTCCTTTGAGAATTCATCAGAAATTCACCAGGAATCTCTTTGGTACTTCATCAGAAATTCCACCAGGAAGTTACAAGGAATCATTTCAGAACACTTGGAATTCATCAGGATCAAGAATTCACCAGAAATTTCTTAAGGAAATCAGAAGAATTTCCTTGAGTAACTCGCCAGGAATTTATAAGAAATTCCTTTTAAATATCATCAGGGATTCATTAAGGAATTCACCAGAAATTTCTCTTGGAATTCACTTCCTTCATGAATTCAATATGAATTCTTCCATGAGTTCACTATGAATTCCTTCAATTATTCGCCAAAAATTCCACCATGAACTCACAAGGAATTTCTCCATTAATTCACTAGGAATTCCTGTAGTAATTCATAAGGAATTCCTTAAGAAATTCACACGAAATTCCTCCACGAATCCACTAGGAATTCATCCAGGAGTTCACTAATAATTCATTAGGAATCCCTCCAAAAATTCACTAGGAATACCACCAGGAATTCACTTGGAATTCTTTTAAGATTTCGCTAGGAATTCATTCCTTTGGGAATTCATAGGAAATTCACCAGGAAGTTACAAGGAATCCTTTCAGAACACCACAAATTCCTCTGGGAATTCAGCAGATATTCCTCTTGGCTTTCATCAGGAATTCCTTCAAGAATTCACCAGAAATTTCTTAAAAAATTCAGAAGCAATTCCTTGGGTAACACGCAGGAATTTATTTAGGAGTTTATAAGAAATTCCTTTTAAAAATCACCAAACATTCTTCAAGGAATTCACCAGAAATTTCTCTTGGAATTCACTAGGAATTCCTTTACGAACACACCAAGAAATCATTTGGAAATGAACCAGAAATTTCTTCAGGAATTCACCAGGGTTTCCTCTAGAAATGTACCAGGAATTTTTCCAGAAATTTACCAGGAATTCGTTTGAAGATTCTGAAATTCACAAGGAATTCCTCTCGAAATTCACAAGAAAAGCAATTAATTCACCTGAAATTCTTCATGAATTCTACCAAAAAATCTTCTAACATTTCACCAGGTGTACTTGGAATTCACAAAGCATTATTTTTAGATATTCACCAGGAGTTCCTCAGGGAATTTGCGAAGAGTTCCTCTTTGAATTCATCAGAAGTTCTTCAACGAACTCAACAAAAATTCTTTCAGCAATTTCCCAGCGTTCCCTTTGAAAACTCACCAGGAATTTCTCTATGAACTCTGGAGGAAACTCTCTAGAAATTGGCCAACAATGACATTTGGAATTCAGTAGCAAGTCCTTTAACAATGCATCAGAATTTCTCCAGGAATTCTCAAGGAATTCCTGCAGACATCCACTAGAAATCCCTCCAGGAATTCACAGAGATTCCTCAAGAAATTCACTAGTAACTCCATCGGGAATCCACTTGGAATTCTTTAAGGAATTCCCAGGTACTCTTTAAGGAATTCGCCAAGAGAAAATTCCTCTGGGAATTAGCTAGAAACACCTACGGGAATTCGTTAGAAGTTCCTATGCGAATTTGCTAGGAATTTCTCTAGGAGTTCCTCCAGAAATGTATAAGGAAGTCTTGCAGGAATTTACTAATAATTCTTCCAGCAATTCACTGGAAATCTCTCCAGGAGCTCACTAGCAATTCATTAGAAATTCCTCCATGAATTAATTAGAAGTCATGCCAGGAATTCACTAGGAATTCCTCCAGAATTTTTTCCAGGAATTGACTAGGAATTCCTCCAGGAATTCACTAGGAATTCCTCCAGGAATTTAGTAGGAATTCCTCCAGAAGTTCACTAGAAATTCCTCCAGAAATTCACTAGGAATTCCTCCAGGAATTCACTAGGAATTCCTCCAGGAATTCACTAGGAATTCCTCCAGCATGTCACTAGGTATTCCTCCAGGAATTCACTAGGAATTCCTCCAGGAATGCACTAGGAATTCCTCCAGGAATTCACTAAGAATTCCTCCAGCATGTCACTAGGAATTCCTCCAGGAATTCACTAGGAATTCCTCCAGGAATTCACTAAGAATTCCTCCAGGAATTCACTAAGAATTCCTCCAGGAATTCACTAGGAATTCCTCCAGGAATTCACTAGGAATTCCTCTAGAAATTCACTAGGAATTCCTCCAGGAATTCACTAGGAATTCCTCCAGGAATTCACTAGGAATTCCTCCAGGAATTTACTAGGAATTCCTCCAGGAATTCTCTAGGAATTCCTCCAGGAATTCACTAGGAATTCCTCCAGGAATTCACTAGGAATTCCTCCAGGAATTCACTAGGAATTCCTCCAGGAATTCACTGGGAATTTCTCCAGGAATTCACTGGGAATTCCTCCAGGAATTCACTAGGAATTCCTCCACGAATTCACTAGGAATTCCTCCACGAATTCACTAGGAATTCCTCCACGAATTCACTAGGAATTCCTCCACGAATTCACTAGAAATTCCTCCAGGAATTCACTAGGAATTCCTCCAGGAATTCACTAGGAATTCCTCCAGGAATTCACTAGGAATTCCTCCAGGAATTCACTAAGAATTCCTCCAGGAATTCACTAAGAATTCCTCCAGGAATTCACTAAAAATTCCTCCAGGAATTCACTAAGAATTCCTCCAGGAATTCACTAGGAATTCCTCCAAGAATTCAATAGGAATTCTTCCAGGAATTCACTAGGAATTCCTCCACGAATTCACTAGGAATTCCTCCACGAATTCACTAGGAATTCCTCCACGAATTCACTAGAAATTCCTCCAGGAATTCAATAGGAATTCCTCCAGGAATTCACTAGGAATTCCTCCAGGAATTCACTAGGAATTCCTCCAGGAATTCACTAGGAATTCCTCCAGGAATTCACTAGAAATTCCTCCAGGAATTCACTAGGAATTCCTCCAGCAATTCACTAGAAATTCCTCCAGCAATTCACTAGGAATTCCTCCAGGAATTCACTAGGAATTCCTCCAGGAATTCACTAGGAATTCCTCCAGGAATTCACTAGGAATTCCTCCAGGAATTCACTAGGAATTCCTCCAGGAATTCAATAGGAATTCCTCCAGGAATTCACTAGGAATTCCTCCAGGAATTCACTAGAAATTCCTCCAGGAATTCACTAGGAATTCCTCCAGCAATTCACTAGAAATTCCTCCAGCAATTCACTAGGAATTCCTCCAGGAATTCACTAGGAATTCCTCCAGGAATTCACTAGGAATTCCTCCAGGAATTCACTAGGAATTCCTCCAGGAATTCACTAGGAATTCCTCCAGGAATTCACTAGGAATTCCTCCAGGAATTCACTTGGAATTCCTCCAGGAAATCACTAGGAATTCCTCCAGGAATTCACTAGGAATTCCTCCAGGAATTCACTAGAAATTCCTCCAGGAATTTACTAGGAATTCCTCCAGGAATTCACTAGGAATTCCTCCAGGAATTCACTAAGAATTCCTCCAGGAATTCACTAAGAATTCCTCCAGGAATTCACTAAAAATTCCTCCAGGAATTCACTAAGAATTCCTCCAGGAATTCACTAAGAATTCCTCCAGCAATTCACTAAGAATTCCTCCAGGAATTCACTAAGAATTCCTCCTGGAATTTACTAACAATTCCTCCAGGAATTCACTAAGAATTCCTCCAGGAATTCACTTAGAATTCCTCCAGGAATTCACTTAGAATTCCTCCAGGAATTCACTTAGAATTCCTCCAGGAATTCACTAAGAATTCCTCCAGGAATTTACAAAGAATTCCTCCAGGAATTCACTAAAAAAATCCTCCAGGAATTAACTAAGAATTCCTCCAGAAATCTCCCAGAAACTCCTCTAGGAGTTAACCAAGAATTATTACAAAAATATACTAGAAATTTCCAGGAAATTACTAAGTACTCTTTTAGGAATTTACTAAGCATTCATCTGAGGATTCGCTAGGAATAACTCTGAGAAATCGCTAGAAATTACTCTATGAATTCACTATAAATACCTCTGGGAATTCGTTTTACAATCCTCTAGGAATTTGCTAGAATTTCCTATGGGAATTCTTTAGAAATTTCTATGCGAAATCGCTAGGAATTCATCTAGAAGTTCCTCCAGGAATTTACTGAGAATTCCTTCAGTAATTCACTGGGAATCTCTCCAGGAGTTCACAAGGAAATCACTAAAAATTCCTTCAGGAAATCCTTAAAAATTCCTCCAGGAATTCGCTAGGAATCCCTCCAGGATTCACTTGCAATTCCTCCAGGAATTCACTAAGAAATCACTGAGAATTCCTCTAGGAATCCACCAGAAATTCCTCCAGGAGTTCACCAATAATTATTCAAACAATTCAATAAGAATTGTTCCAAACATTCAATAGGAATTACCAGGAAATCACTAAGTACTCTTATAGGAATTGACTAGGAATTCCTCTGAGGATTCGCTAGGAATAACTCTGAGAAATCGCTAGAAATTGCTCTGTGAATTCAGTAGAAAATCCTCTGGGAATTCGTTGAATAATTCTCTAAGAATTTGCTATAATTTCCTATAGGAATTCGTTAGAAATTCCTATGCGAATTCGTTAGAAATTCCTATGCGAATTCGCTAAGAATTCCTCTAGAAATTCCTCCAGGAATCTACTCCTGCAATTCACTGCAATTCCTCCTACAATTCACTGGGAATCTCTCTAGGAGTTCACTAGGAATTCACTAGGAATTCCTCCAGGAATTCAATAGGAATTCCTCAAGGAATTCATCAGAAATTTATCCAGGAATTTGCAAGGAATTCTTCCAGAAATTCATTAAAAAAAATTCCAAGAATTCACTAGGAATTTCTCCAAGAATTTACTAGAAATGCTCCAGGAATTCATTAAAAATTTCTCCAGGAATTCTATAGGAATTCCTCCAGGGATTCACTAGGAATCCCTGCAGGGAATCCCTTGGGATTTCATGAAGGATTCCTCTGTGATTCACTAGAAATTGCTCCATGAATTCATTAGGAATTCCTCCACAAATTCACTAGCAATTCCTCCAGGAATGCACTAAGAATTCTTCTAGGAATTTATCATAAATTTCTTCAAGAATGTAATGAGAATTCCTCTGGGAATATACTAGGAATACCTCTGGGCATTCACCTAAAAATTTTCTGCGAATTCACTGGAAATAATTCCTTTTGAATTTCACGAAGTTTTCCTTCAAGAATTCACTTGGAATTACTATGAAAATTCACTAGAAATTATTCTGAAAAATCTCTAGAAATTCTTCTGAGAATGCGTTAGAAATTCATCCAGTAAGTTCACTAGAATTTTCTCCATGAATTCACTAAGAATTCTACTAGAAATTCTTCCAGAATTTACTAAGGAATACTCCGGGAATTCATTAAGAATTCCTCCGAGATTTCCAAGAATTCACTGGAAATTCTCTGGAAATTCCTGAAGCAGTTTGCTAGAAATTCACTATGAATTCTTCCCGGAAATTACTAAGCTATCTTCCAACTAAGCTAAGAATTAGCTAAGAACTCGTCACAATTTTTTTAAGAATTTCCCCAGGAATTCACTAGAAATTCCTCCTGGAATTATTCACTAGAATTCACTAGGATTTTTTCCAGAAATAGAAATAGATTTCTTGAAGAATTCAACAAAATTTCCTCTCCGAATTCATCCGAAATCTTCCGTCATTAATTCAGAAATCGCCAGTCATTCATTCAGAATACTACCAAGAATCAACCACGACTTTGACGATACATTTCTCATGATATTTCTGGGTGGGTTAGTTTTGGAATTCCCGATTAATTTCTTCAGAAATTCACGTTGGCTTCTGAAAGGAATTCACGATTAATGCTTTTAAGAGTTCATGCTTTAGGAGTTATCTAAAAAATCTCCATAAATTCATCATAAATTATCGATGAAGTAGTCTACTCCAAGTTAGTTCAAATGGAGTTCAGTTTTGATTACATTTTATTCGTTGAAGCGTTGTTTGAAAATCTTCTTTATTAAACCACCATCTATAGAGATCGATTGACTTTAAATTCACACGTATATTTTTAATTAGCATCCATCGAAAACTTTATCTTACTGTGTGGCACACTAGACCGCTCCAGAGATACGAACAACTTTTCACTCGAGCAGTTACCGGCATCGTTTAAAACTATCGGGGCGATGAAGAGGAACTTCGCCATGAAATGAGGCACATTTATTATACTACTCAGAATCCAGCAATGTCTTTCTCTCGGTAACTAGAACGAGCTGCTGTACCGAACCACAGTACGAAAGTAAGCCATTCATGCTCCCCCTCGCTCCCTATTATTGCCTTTTCCTCATACCGCGCTGGATCGTACCAGCAAAAAAGACGAAAAGTAAACCGGTTTTCAATATCATTTCCATTTTCATAAGCTCTATTAGATTAGGGCATTAATGAGGAGAGTCAATTGATTTTCACCAACCCTTTCCTTCGCCGACCGGAAAGAGAAGACAACCTCGGGCGATGATGTTCTATCATTAATATGGAAGCAAGAGTGTCTTTCCCCTTTTCTATGCGCACGTAATTGAGAGACGAACGAATCAACAAAAATGTGATAATTGACTTAATCGTCAGGGTTCATTTCCACGTGGGGAAGAAAGGAACGCAAAGGACAATGTCATCGTTCGATTGCTTGAGCTTGGGCCATTTCCCGAACGGAGGCGGTACTCAAT
The DNA here is from genome assembly GCF_035046485.1 of Aedes albopictus. NCBI lineage: Eukaryota > Metazoa > Arthropoda > Insecta > Diptera > Culicidae > Aedes > Aedes albopictus. The sequence continues at coordinate 473,005,979 of NC_085137.1, read as the reverse complement.
TTCAGGAATTAGGAATTAATACATATATTTCCGGAAAAGCTCATTGAATTACATGAGTCTCTCGGGTTGCGGCGTGATGCATGGCCTCTTTTCCGAGTCAAGTCTTTCGGTCTCAGAATGGTCTCCAGTCTAGACTCCATATATATCTGCGCCGGTGTGCTTTCCCATTTGGGTCCAGAAATGACTACTGGTAGAGTGACAGACGAGGTTGTATAATCCATTCGACTTTGATGGGGGAGGGGGAACCCAGTTGGGGGAGTGGGTGTCAGATTCGAAGACGATTTGCTTCCTTTTGTTCTTGACTTTTGCTTCCTTCCGTCGTCGTCGTCGTCTTGGGCCGTGAATTCCGGTTGGAAAAAGTGCAATAAAATCCACAGAAGATCCTTTCTATCTTCGGTACATGTGTTGTATAGGTACTATAGCTTAACTATGAAACCCAGTCAAGCCAAGATTATAGACCACCGGGAAGATGTTCCGGAGAACAAAAGCCGAACGGAGAGAGGGAGCACACAGACACACTCACATGCGGAAATGTCCCATTTTAGTGCTCATAAAAGAAGTTAATTTACTCAAGTGTTGGATGATAAAACTATCAGTAAATCACTTCCACTTTTATGCTCTTGAGCTCGGGCCTTCGGTGAATGGGAGGAAGACGTCTTCCATTGGGGAGAAGATCGTTGAGGACGCTTTGGAAGGTCGTAGGGAAGCTGAAGAATCAGTGTGCCTCTCAAACAGGAGTCGATGTGTCACTTGCTGTCAGTACTTTCATCATTCGGTTTACATTGTTCGATTTATTCAACAATGACACCATTGATAAAGATTTCTACAGCAATGATTTACTGAAATTTTCCACTGCTTAGGCAATGATGTCATAGATCTTCAGGGTCATTTAGGTAGAATCCATTCAGGTAAAATCTATTTAGGCACTTCCATTAAGGTAACGTTACCTAAACGGAATTTGATTGTGTTCAAAACAGTTGAAGTGAATACTCATGATTAGGGATACTGTTCATTATTACTGGGTTCACGAGAAAGAAACAGCGAGTGTAGTTAAGGGGAGTTTAGGGCATGTTCAGGGGAGAGAGATGAGTAAACAGAGGACCTTAAATTTTCCTCAAAACTTTCTTGAGCATAAAACTCCGTGCTGTCAATCGGTTAGTTCAATATCTGTTTATGAATCTCCAAGAACTCTTATCGAAGTTCATTGGATGTACAAGCGTAATTACTAATTAGTCCTCTGGAACGTCTTGAAGACCTTGATTTGAAATTCCCCTTAAGCCCATCTGAGAGCCTGTAAAGTCCCCTGAAACCCCTGAATCGACATGAAATGCCTTAAAACGCCTCTGTATCCCCCGTGAAACTCATCGGGAAATTCACGTGAGAGCTTGTAAAGCACCCCCCCCTCCTCTTTACTTCTTTGAAACGCCTGAAACCCCCTGCAGCCCCCACTTGAAACGCTTCTGAAACCCACATGAATGTAACGTGAGATCCTGTGAAGCCCCTTAATTCAGGGGCCCTGAAACGCCCTTAAATGCGTCGGTGCCCCCCCTCCCCTCTTTTGATTCTAAAAACACAGATTTTTCGGTACCACGCAGAACAAAACTCAATTTATTACTGATAAAACTTGCTCGTACTGTACAAATATGTATGAACGACTTTTGTGGAATATGATAAGCTTTGTTTTCGAGCTATAATTATCAATGTAAGTCTTTACTTTCAGAAGTTATGATTTTTGTTCCCGGCGCGCTGCTGTACACATTTTTCCACGCCGCTGAACAAAATTTCCCACGCTGATGGGCAAACGACAAAGATTTTTTTATCGCCAACATTTACGAACCACCTATTTAAACCTGATAGCAATTTTTAAACAGTATCTATTGTTTTTTCTTCTGCATTTTAGGTGTAACGAATGGTATTCTTAAAGGCATATATTCAGAAATTCCTAAAGAGGACTCTCTAGAAATTTCACCATTAATTCTTCTGAAAAAAAAACTCCATGCTTAAGAAACTCCCTCATGGATTATTTCAGAAATTTCTCAGAAATTCTTTTATTTTTAGAAACAGCGTTTTATTTTTAAAAAAATTAAAAGCCCAAAATTCTTTCAGAAATTTCTCCAAGGATTCTTCAAAAAAAAAAATCAAATGTTCCTTCAGAAATATTTTTTAGAAATGTTTTAAGTTCCTCCATAAATTTTCCAAAGAATGTCTATGGAGAACCTCCTGAAATGGCTCCATTGATTTATGACGCAAAAAATTTTCAACACCACCTTCCCCTCCTTACTATGTCACACTTTTTGTATAGGACTCCTCTGAAATTATCACACTCTTCGGAACCCCACGCTCCTCAAAGCGTCCTTCAAAATTAAACCCAGGAATTATAATTACACAGATATCTCAGTTTTTTTTAGGAATTCCTCTATCGGGTACTCATAAAGTTCTTTTAGGGCCTCTTCAATATTTATTTTTCATGGAATGTTTCCAGGACATTCTTGAGAAGTTCTTCCAAGATTTTGGTTTGTGATTCCAGTAGATATTATTTCAGTGATTTCTGAAAAAAATCATATAGGACATGAGTTCCTCCGGGATACCTTTAATAATTTTTCTTCGGATTCATTTTAGAAATATCTTCAGAGTCAATTCCTAGAAAGTTTTACATATATTCCTTCGGAAATTTCTGGGCACATTTACAGAGTGCTTCTCCAGACATTCTTTCAGGGAATCTTTTGAAACTATGTTCATGAATTCTTTCGGGAATTCTTTCCGGACATCCTCCATGAACTTTGTTGAAAGATTTGTCTTAGATTTTTTCTTGTAGTTTCCAGAAATTTCGTTAGCAACTCTTTCTAGAATTACATCAGAAAATTCTTTAGGATTCTTTCATATAATCCTATAATAATATAATAAAGTTAGATAAACAATTTTTTCAAAAATTCCTCCAAGGAATCTTTTAGAAATTGCTCCAAGAATTCCATCTAAAGCCTACTAAAGAATTCCATCTGAAATATCACTTAAGACTCCTTCAGTAGTTTAAGGATTTTTCATGAATGTCTGTAAGAGATTACCTCAAACATTTTTTCCAAGATTTTCTTCCAAGAAATCCCTTGGGAAATATCGTCAGGGATTACCGAAGAAATGCCTAGAAGGTTTCTCTTTGGAATGCCTCCTGCGGTTGTATCAGAAATGTTTCCTGGGATTCCTTAGGAGATTGCTCCGAGAATTCTTTGAGATGTTACTCCACAGATATTTACAGAAGTATTTTATGAAATTACATAAACTACATACATAAGTTATTCTTTGAGGGTTTTTTTTTTTATTCTTAATCACTTAACCTAATTTACAGCTCTTTTTGTCCACTAGGGCACTACGTGAGCGATTCCAATTGGACGCTGCACTTTGTACAGCGCCTACATATATTCTATTCTAATTCAACTATTTCGAACTGGTTCCTTGTGGTGCTTCAACTTTTCTACCCCGTCCACGGTAGAATGATGAGCACGATGATGCTGATGTATGGCTGCTGTTCCTTCTCCAGTCCGATTGGGGGTCCATTATGAGTTGCGGTTCGCCAATATCCAAATTCCGGGTCCGTTAGAGCTATATGCTCCGAAGAGGGTCAAGTGCCAGCTGCTCTCGGGGGGAAGAGCAACTGACGAAAAATTGCAAGTGCCGGGGCTGGGTTCGAACCCATGACCATCCGCTTATGAAGCGAACGTGTGGACCACTGCGCCACGGGCCCCGACAATCTTTGAGGGTTATCTGAAAGAATTTCTATAGAAATGTTTAAAGATTTAATTTCATTGAAACAATTTCAGAAACAATCGTTGGAGGAGCTCCAGGAAAAGTTCCTGTAGAATACCTGGAGGAACTCCTGAGATTCGCCACAAAAGTTCAGTCAATTGGGCACAGTGGTTTAATTTCCCCAACAGGGTTAAACAAAAACTACTGAGATGGCTTTGGAGGAATTTCTAGAAGAATTTTATAAGAATTTCTTGGAAAAATTTGAGCAATAAAATCCTGGATAAATGTCTGATAAAATCTCTGAAGGCATTTTCAAAGAACATCCTTGAGAAATATCTGAATTAAATCATGAAGAACTTTCTGAAGGAATCCTTGAAGACATTGAATTCGTTGGAAATTCGTGCAGAAATTGCAGACAAAGGAATTAAAAGAATTCTTGATTAAATTCCAATGAATTGTCGAAGAATGATTTGAAACAAACCCTGGAAGAACTCCTGGACATACTTCTGGATTCTTGCACAATATCTGAGTCGTATTAGTGGATAAAACTCTCTGATACTATTTCTCTAGAAGAACTTGTGAAGTATTCATAAAGGAATCGAAAAAAGAAATATTCTGGAAAACTGGAAAATGCTGTGCAGTAATTTCAAGAAGCGATATTATTGAGATATTCCTAGAGAAACGTCAGGAAATAAATCCTGAAGTAATTTCTAAAGGAACTCCTGAAAGAATCTTTGAAAGGATTTTGGAAGGGCCGCCGAAAAAAAAATCTGAAAGAATCCATGAAGGAAGGTTTCTATAAATCTTTAGAGAAGTTTGCGATCCCACCCGTGGAGGAATATCTGACGATCTTCTTCCTGGTTTCCTCCTGGAGGAACTTCCAGAAGAATCTACTAAGAATTATCTGGAGAAATTCCAGAAGAAACGCATGAAAGAATCCCTCGAGGAATTTCTGAAAACAACCCTAACAGAACTCCAATAAAAATCAGATGTTTTTATGACAGCACTGGTCTAAAATGAGTTTCAGAAAAGAATATCCTAAGAGAAGACGTGTAACGTTGCGATATTCTATCGAGAGGAATCCTTTTTAAATTTCCTGGTAAACGTTCTAAAGGATTCTCACTATAATTCATAGCATAATTCTTGTAAGGCAAGGATAGTTTTCATTTAAATCTCTTATTTACATACATTCACACCTTTTACACAAAATATATGAAAATTGTACTCAAGTACAGGAAACAAATTATTCTATATTAACGTTTTTTAGCATTTCATTAAAAAAATATGATCACGCCGCCGCCGCCGCTGCCTCAAATTACTATAAACGCCACCACCGGTGAAAACTGCTTCGGGCCACAGAAAGGCTCGGAATAAACAAACCAACATATCGAAATCTTTATCAATTAAGCTGAAAATTTGACCAGAAGTTCATTTTAGCATGAGAATGATGAAACTTGCTCGTCCGGTGGGATTCAAGACATTTTTAAAAATGTGAACATTTCTACTGTGTAGTCTCCTAAAACTCTTTTGAAACCTTCTAAAGCAGAAACGCTGAAATGAACGTAAACTAACCTAAGTAACCGGCAAAATTTTTGGAAAAAAGATCAGGAAAAAACCTAAATGAACTGGAAATAAATACCACAAATAATCGGAGGAAGAACTCCCTAAGATAATTTCAGTACAAACCATTTGACCTGACGACAACTACCCAGCAAGCAGTGTCTATAGTGGAGTCTTATACCATAGGCGAACTGTACTACGATTGTTAGTGCAGCTACACGGAATCATACTATATAAGATTATTATTGGATATACTTCTCAATAGGCTGGCTGCAAGGCTGAATGGCAAGCAATTCTTAGCAAACTCCTGCATAAATACAGGGGATAGACAAAATGATCGGGACAGGCAAAATTTTCACTTTTCAAAAAGTTTTCAACTACCTGTAACTTTTCGAAAAGTGCATCATATATTCTCAAAATTTGACTGTAAGTTCATCAACTAGTTGTGTATCAGTGGTCCAAATTTAGAAAAGATCGGACTATTCTTCATGAAGTTATAAAGATTCTTGAAAAAGGTAAAATTATCCGATAGCCGACTTTGAGCTGTTATATCTCCGGATTCAATGAACCGAATGCAATGAAATTTTGACCATATATGACTTATGTAATGAGCTATGAAAAACCATTGACTTAACTTAATATTCTCAACACGGAAGAAAATTATAACGATTAGATTATTTTTCTATTAAAACACCAAATAATCCAAAACATCAACATCGTTTCAAAATTCAAGATGCAAATTTTAGTTCATTTAATTTTCCTCTAATTGACTTATATATAAATGTGTTTAGAAGGAAAGTAACAACATTGCCACCAAAAAATTTAAAAAGTAATAGAATGCATATTAAAAATAGATCAAATTACTAAAAAATCGTGAAAAAATAAAATCGTTATAATTATGTCTCTTATTAAAAATTTCAAGTTAAGTCGAATGTTTTCCAGAGTACATTACAGTGTATCAAACAATTGTCCGTACAGCAATTTTTTGGTCTAAATAATTTTTCATTTAATTGATTATAACTTTTTTATACGTCAATCAAAGACGCTGAAATTTTAACCAATTATAACCCATATATTAAAGCTCCATTGATAAAATTTTGAGTGAGATCGAATAAGTTTTCTGACAGTTATAGAACTTTCAGTAAAACTTATAAAATTTTTGAATACATTTTTAAAACATCATATCTCAATATGTACTCGATGAAACTTTTTCAATATTTTTCGTGTTACAGCTTATACCTAAGGCTTTCATATGCTGCTTCGTTTAAGGTTTTATATTCACTACAAAAAATATGAAAAATCTGTATATGTTCAGAGTGTCATTTGGAAATTTGTCATATTTTGATCAATAAAAGTGCCAAGTGTTTTCAACTTTTTTAAACTCTCTTAATGATATATTTTTATACAGGACCTACTAAACTACATATAAAGAGTAGGTCCTATGGATTTTTCGTTCAGTTAATGCACTTTTATTGGCGGAAAACGTTTGGCAGATTATATGTGCAAAATATGGTAAATTTTAAAACATCGTCAACTACAAACGCACATTTTTCATATTTTTTGTAGTGAATATAAAACCCCAAACATGGCTGCCTATGAAAGCCTAAGGTTTGAGATGTAACACAAAAAAAATTGAAAAAATTCCATTGAGTACATATTGAGATATGATGTTTTAAAAATGTGTTCAAAAATCTTATAAGTTTAACTAAAAGTTCTATAACTTTCAGAAAACTTATTCGATCTTGCTCAAAATTTTACTAATGGAGCTTTAATATATGATTCATGATTGGTTAAAATTTCAGCGTTTCTGATTGATGCATAAAAAAGTTATTAACATTTGAATGAAAAAGTATTTTGACAAAAAATTGGCTGTACGGACAATTGTTTGATACACTGTATATAAGTCATGAATGATCAAAATTTCATTTCAATCGGTTCATTGAATCCAGAGATATAACAGCTCAAAGTTGACTATCGGATAATTTTACCTTTTTCAAGAATTTTTACAACTTCGTGAAGAATGGCCCGATCTTTTACAAATTTGAACCACTGATACACAACTAGTTGATGAACTCACAGTAAAAAATTGAGAATATTTGATGCACTTTTCGAAAAGTTACTGCTAGTTGAACATTTTTTGAAAAGTATACATTTTGCCTGTCCCGATCATTTTGTCTATCCCCTGTACCTGGATGGCTTTGTGGAAGAATTACTAGTAGAGCTGTTGATTGAATTTTCGGAAAAATTTCTGGATTAATTTCTTCAGGAATTTCTAGACGATTAGCTAGAGCAATTTCTAGATAATTCGGAACTGAACTTCCAGAAAACTGCCTGATGAATCTTTAGTGGATTCAAAATTCCATACGAATTTTAATTATTTCCTTGTTTTAGTCTTAGAGTAGCTTCTGGTAAATTTCTTGATAATTTCCTAGAAAATTCCCAGGAGAAATTCTTATGAATTCTTAGACAAGTTCCTAATAAAATTTAAGAGGAAATTCTTGTGGTTCTTGTGGTAGAAAAAAATCTTTGGCGGAATCCTAGAATACTATGTTGAAGTCTTACGATAATTTATGGTGAATTCCTAGTGCATTGTCAAACAAAGTTTTGGTCAAGTCTTTTTAAAAATATGGTGAATTCCTAGAGGAGTTTTTAACGAATTTCTGGTACATACCGAACAGATTCCTGTTGAATTCTTGAATGAATTCTCAAGAAATGTTCAAAGGAAAAAAAATAGGAAATTCTGAGACAGCTCCATTACAAACTCTTGAATTAATTTCTAAGAGCAATTTCTTATGATTCCTTAGAGAATTATTAGACCTTATTTTTGATTATTCTAGGCATGCGTCTTATTATTATTATTAGCTTTTTTAGGGAGATTTTCAGCCCAAGGCTGGTTCTTCTCCAAAAGCATGTGTCTTACAAATGGTCTGGAACAATTTCTTGGAATTCCTTCGGGATTTTTTTTTTCCGGAATATGTTTTCAGAATTCTCCCTTCAATACCTCAAACAGTTTGATTTAAAAAAAGCCAGTTCAAGAATAATTGTTTTGTTTTTCAAGATTTCTAAGGTAGCTTTAAAAGCAAATTCCTGCTATAATTCTTTAAGAAATTTACTTGACTCTTTCAGAAATTTTCCTAAAAGAATTTATAAAAACAAATCCCAAAAGCGATTTTTTAGGATTTTCTCTAGATTTTTTTTAATTGTAAGGAGTTATAGAAGTTCCTTCAATTCAGCAATGACAACCCCTTGAAATTTATCCAAAAACCATCATTCCAGTGCATCGTTCATAAAATCCTCTTCAGAGTGATCCTAAGCTCGATACATGAGAATATTCATGCAACACTGCGACGGCAGAATTTCCAAGGTGTAAGTGAAAAAAAACGATGTCCGGCCATTTGACCAAATGTCGTTTGACCGAATGCCATTTGATCGAATGCCATCTGGCCGAAAGTCCTACAATCCTACAAACAAACAATCTCTAAGAATTACTCAAGATAGTTCTACGGGCTTATTTTTAGTTTTTTTTTTCGTTTGACCGAATGCCGTTTTGCCAATTTATGATCAAAAGAATTCAAGAGACACGGACAAATTTCGAGCAGCTTTTAGCTATCATACGATCAGCAGAAATATTTCCTTCTTTTAATCATAGGCTATTCTTTCAAGTGTTAACATCAACAAACTAGTTGGCGTAAAAACTGCAAACATGCTTGCCTGAGATTTTTCCTTCTTTGAATCATAGGCTGTTCTTTCGATTTATACTGATGCAGAGGACAGCGGTATGATAACTTAAGTTCACCATTCCTGTTTCGGCCAAACGGCATTCGGCAAAATGACCCGGAAACCAAAAACCCACTTTCGAGAAAATGAGGTTTACTCGAAGTTTTTTTTACCAATGTTTCATCCCATACAAAATGTCCTACCCAATTTTTTCCAATTATTGTATTTTTCTAACCATCGCAAAAATAATCTTAAAATAGCTGCTGAAAACTTGAAATCCGAAGAATTTTTTGCTATGCTCAGTTCAAAATCGATAAAATGGTCACACAAACGAATAATTTGCATCATGAATTTGTCATTTTGACTCAAGGCTCACTTTTGAGAAGGGCCACCAAACAACGGAGTTCAACAAGTTTGCAAAACCTTACGGAAGCTTAAAAAGAAATGTATTATATGTGGTTTGCGTTGTCTACAGTTGATAAATCGAACTGCCCGATCCAATAGTGATGGGATCCAATGATGATTTGTCGACCAGAAAAGATAAAGATGTTTATATGAAAGATATCTGCCAGGAAACAATAGAGCCAACACCGGCAATATCAATACAGTCACAGGATCGCTCATCATGCTCTCTGCGCTCCATGCCAACCGGATGATTAGTTAGGAAGGAAGAAAGTTCTAGGCATTCTTTTTATTTCTAGGATTTTTTCTAGAAATGTTTCAGATACTTTCTGGTGATATATTCTCAATGAATGTCCAGAAATATTCGAAAAATGTGAGGAAAATTTGATTAAAAAATAAAAAAAATAAAGAAATTTCTAGACATTTTTTTTTTTGTTACCAGAAATCTTGAGAAGGGAGATTTGTGGAAGAATGTTCATTAGAATTATTGATTAAATTTCCGGAGAAATTTCTGAAATCCGATTAGAAATTCCTAGATAAACCCTAAAGCTATTTGTTGATAATTCGCTTCTGAACTTTCAAAGCAGTTTATGATGTATTACTTCTTGAAATTTTAGAGTAACTTTTGATGAATTCCTGGTGAATTCCCAGAAGAAATCCTCGTGAATTCTTAGATGAGTTCCTTATAAACTTTTAGAATAAATTCTAGTGGTTTTTAAAAGGAATTACTGACGAAGGCTCTGACTTCTTCTCTTGTTGAGATCTTGTAATTTTTAGTGACTTTCGAATGTATTCTCAAACGAATTCATGGTCATTTTTTTAATTTAGTGGATTCCTTAGATAAATTCTAGGCAAATTTCTGCGAAAATTCCAGGTGGATTCCTAAAAGCGTTTCAGATACTTTCTAGAATACTGAATTCTCCAAAAATTGACCAAAGGATTTCGAAAATTGTAGGGAAATTCTGAAAAATTTCAAATGAAAGCACCCTAATTAATTCCTGGAGGACATCTTAGCGGATTTTTTGGAGAATTATTAAATTGTTTCTTTTAGAATTGTTCCTGCAACTTATCCAAAAAATCATCCTCAAATTCCCTCAGAATTTTCGTGCCGGAAAATTAAAAAAAATATTCCATCACCAGTTATTGATTCTGAATTGTGGTTTTTCGGGATAACTTCTAAGTTTACTTTGAAAGCGTATTTCCACGAATTCCTCCAAGAACTTTTCAATAAGTTTCTCTTGGTTGTTTTCAGTAATTTTCCTAAACATTTATACAGAAATTCCCAAAACAGTTTTTCTAGGAATTGTATTTTTTTTTTTGTTCAAAAATTCCTAGAAAATTATAGAAGCTTCAAATACAATGCTGCTTATTTTTTCAGAAGTTCTTCAATGAGAATACTTTGATTTTTTTCCGAGATTTTTCCAAAGCACAGATGACGTTTTATATGGAATACAGGTTTTGGGACTAGAAAAGTTTTTTAAAAAAATAAAAAAATATATAAAAAAATAAAATACACGGGCACCGTCTTAGTCCAGAGGCTGTAAAGCATGCACCAGTGGATACGGAGAAGAAACTATTCTCACGAAAAGTTTCATCGCCCGGAGCGGGAATGAAGCGAACCCTCATCCCATAACATGGTGCGATTAAAAGCTTGGTGACCCCAACCGCACCGCTACGTATTTTTTGTATTAGATGCAGATTTATTTACTCGAATACGGTGGAGAAGCACTGGTGAGAGCACTACACTGGGTCATTACCAAGATTTGGGAGGAGGAAGTATTACCGGAGGAATGGATGGAAGGTATCGTGTGTCCCATCTACAAAAAGGGCGACAAGTTGGATTGCGGGAACTACCGCGCGATCACACTACTGAGCGCTGCCTACAAGATACTCTCTCAAATTTTATGCCGCCGTCTATCACCGATTGCAAGAGAGTTCGTGGGGCAATATCAGGCTGGATTTATGGGTGAACGCGCTACAACGGACCAGATGTTCGCCATCCGCCAGGTGTTGCAGAAATGCCGCGAATACAACGTGCCCACACATCACTTGTTCATCGATTTCAAATCGGCGTATGATACAATCGATCGAGAACAGCTATGGCAGATTATGCACGAATACGGATTCCCGGATAAACTGATACGGTTGATCAAGGCGACGATGGATCGAGTGATGTGCGTAGTTCGAGTATCAGGGACACTCTCGAGTCCCTTCGAATCTCGCAGAGGGTTACGGCAAGGTGATGGTCTTTCGTGCTTGCTGTTCAACATTGCTTTGGAGGGTGTAATACGAAGAGCGGGGATAAACACGAGTGGGACGATTTTCACGAAGTCCGTTCAGCTGCTTGGTTTCGCCGATGATATTGATATTATTGCTCGTAAATTTGAGACGATGGCGGAAACGTACATCCGACTAAAGAGTGAAGCCAAGCGAATCGGATTAGTCATTAATGTGTCGAAGACAAAGTACATGATGGCAAAGGGCTCCAGTAGCGTGGCTCAAAATACCACATGTCAAAAAGTTCGATGGGCCCCCTTCTCATTTCGTTCTATATGACGCCACGATGCTCTGGTCAAATTTTCAGCTAAATCCGTTAACATTAGGGCGGTGCTAAACTCATTTGAAGTTTGTATGGGAGTTTATATGGGAAAACATCGTTTTTAGCATTTTTCTCATGAGGGGCACTATTTTTACTTAAAACACATAACCGATTGTATAGAACTATAGTCTCACATGTGTTGAAAAACTTTTTCGAAGACCGCAAAGTCATCCGAAGCTTGTAACAAAAGATATTACACGCAGACCATCTGGTGGTGCTTAACATTTAACATGCAAAGGAATAACAATAGCAATAAAATCTCATTGAATGGGCCCGTACTGTCTAGGCTATATCTTTTTTCGCAAGTGTCTGATCACGTTGCGGTCTTCGGCAAAGATTTTCGGCATATCCCAGGCTATATTTCTATAGGATCGATTACGTGTTTTAAGGAAAATTAGAACCCCTCAGAAGAAAATTGCAAAAAACTATGTTTTCCCATATAAACTCCCATACAAACTTCAAACGAGTTTAGCACCGCTCTAATGTTAACGGATTTAGCTGAAAATTTGACCAGAGCATCGTGGCGTCATATAGAACGAAATGAGAAGGGGGCCCATCGAAGTTTTTGGCATGTGGTTTTGCCATATAAGCTTGAGTCACCCTAGGCTCCAGGGAGGAATCACCGCGCCCGCCACCCCGAATTCATATCGACGGTGATGAAATCGAGGCGGTTGAAGAATTCGTGTACTTGGGCTCACTGGTGACCGACGACAACGACACCAGCAGAGAAATTCAGAGGCGCATTGTGGCAGGAAATCGTGCCTACTTTGGACTCCGCAGAACTCTACGATCGAATAAAGTTCGCCGTAACACGAAGTTAACCATCTACAAAACGTTGATTAGACCGGTCGTCCTCTATGGGCACGAAACATGGGCCCTACGTGCAGAGGACCAACGCGCCCTTGGAGTTTTCGAACGGAAGGTGTTGCGTACCATCTACGGCGGAGTGCAGATTGAAGACGGGACTTGGAGAAGGCGAATGAATCACGAGCTGCATCAGCTGCTGGGAGAACCAACCATCGTCCATACCGCGAAAATCGGGAGGCTACGGTGGGCGGGTCACGTCATCAGGATGTCGGATAGCAACCCGACTAAAATGGTTCTCGAGAGTCATCCGACCGGTATAAGACGATGTGGAGCGCAGCGAGCTGGGTGGGTCGACCAAGTGGAGGACGATCTGCGGACCCTACGCAGAGTGCGGAACTGGAGACAAACAGCCATGGACCGAGTGGAATGGAGGCGGCTACTATGTACAGCAGAGGCCACCCCGGCCTTAGCCTGACCGATGATGAATGAATTATTAACTCGAATTTTGTACGGTATACATATTTTACAGATTTTTTAAAAAATCATCAGGCATCCCTACGACGAATCAAGAAGGCGAGGGTAATTTCTTCAACCAATCCTTGGCGTGATTCTCTAAGAATTTCCCAAGATGATTTTTTTTTTTGCAAAACGTTACAGATTTCTTTCATAAATTTTGCAGCAAGTTTTTAAGAAACTCTTCATAAAGGTTCTTATCATTTTTTCGTAAAATTTTAATTTACGATGATCGATGATCTGGATGCAACCTCGCTGGTCTAGAACACGTTTGTTATGGTTGATTTTCTCGGCTGGGCACATATGACCCACCCGTCTTCAAAGTGTTAAACTATTCAAACCTTTTTCCCTTATTTTTCAAATAACTGTTGATAACACACGATATCATTTTTCACGAGCACCAACTTATTCTTCAATCAACACATCTCCCTCCTTTTTTCACAAATTACTGCATAAATCAACCATTCAAATCATCGAGCTATGTACTTACGTATCTGCAGGCTGAGGCAGTACACGGCCTGTGACGTCATTGCCCAGACGTCAGGAACAAGTCTATTGCATACGGCGAACTGCTGCTGCTGCCGTCACCATATTCTCCTTGCTCGTTTCCAGCTGTTTCCGCCAACCGCCAAAAGCTAGTAGTGCAGCACACTAGGTCCTCCTGAAAGAACGCAAGTCGAGAACAGCAAATGGAAATGAATGAAACATCTTTACACCAGCAAGCAGCTACTACTAGCTAGAGTAGAATCTAGAAGATTATCGTTTCTTAGGCGCTCGCCACACACCGCATGCGAGCGAAAGTTTTCCCCGAACAAAAAAAAAATGAATGAAAAACTATAGAAGCTGTAGATTGTAATCGCAATCCCCCCTCTAGCAGCATTGGTAGAAATTGGCTCACGTTGGAGAGGCAGCAGTGTCAGAGGCCACGCCAGATTTCCGAGTCACTGATTAAGTTTTACAGCCCTAGTTTATAATGTTAATATTCAAAAGTGGAATTAAAAAAGTTTTCTTCGGAGGCCTCCAAGCAGCCGAGTCGTTTGGCAGAGATTTATGTGTGTGCGATTTGAGCTACTGGTAGAATCTTGAGCTGAACTGCATGATATGCAAAGGGAGGGGAGTTCCTACATCATGCATACTTGCTGTCGTCAACCAGGAGTAAGATTGATGGAACGCTTTGATGGAGGATAAATGTGAGAAATTTCCAAACAAGATGCAGTGCACAGATTTGCATAAGGGGTTACAGCGAATGACAGGGCCGGCCGGCCGGATCACCGTTGGGATTTGAATTAGGTTCCAAAGGAGTTCCTGGATGGATTTCTATAAGAATTCTTAATTAGAATAATATAAAAATTTCTCTTTAAACAGAAAAAAAATAAATACTATAGAAATTCGTTGTTGAATTTGTAGAGATTCCTGGATGAATTTCCTAAAAAAAGTACCTAGAAGATAAACTTCCTAAGTAATTTCTGGATCAATTCCTACATTTCGTGACGGAATATTAGAGGAAATCGCTGAAAATATCTAGTTAATTGCAAACAGAAAACCTACTTTAAATTTTAGGAATTCCTGGAGAAACTACTAGATGAATTTCTATAGGAGTCATAAAATAAAATCCTTGAGTAGTTCATAGATGAACTCCTAGATAGGTTTCGGGATATTTTTTTTGAGGAATTCCTGAAATCCTTGTGATTTTCAATGAATTCCATGGAGAAAAACCAATCATGGGATGAAAATCTCCATAGTAAAGCTTCATAATTCAAATGATGAATTCCTATAGGAAGGAGAAAAGAGGTGGGGGGATTAGGGGCATAATGGACACCCCTGTTATTGCCGAAACCGTTTACCTTTATGTAAAACTTTTAATGCATAAGTGTAAAGGAACAAGTCATGGTTCAATTTTTTAAAAGTACCATTTATATTGCTCCAAAATAACCAAAATATCATTGAAATTGAAATATGTTTTTCATATGGTGAAATTCTTATAATTTCGAAGCAGCAGCAAATAAGGTATTACGAGTGTTGGAGTGTGTCTACCACAAAAACAAAAGAATTGTTACCTTTTCTACATGTATACGGAGATTTAGCAATGGATGAAGTATTTTATTTTTGATCAGAATTTACTTAAAAAAGCAATTTCAATGTTGCAGTCGATTCGGGGCGAAATGAACACTGGCAATTACGAATGGATGTAAGCACATTGCATACTGTTAGGCGTTTAAGAAATTTTGGAAAAAATCAATCCGATTATTTTAGCCTAAAGTTTAATTAGTTAACTTTGATGAGCATGAGCATGAGCATGAGCATGATTGACCGCCCGCGGTTGCTCCTCTGTTATTGCAAGGACAGCTACATTTACACAAAGAACCAACAGATAATGCTTGGGACTAGCCTTCTCCTCATTGTGTAAATGCTGGCATCCCAATACTTTTTTAAAAAGCAATACCAGCGCCGGCCGCGTCCGAATGCAGGTCAATTGAGGATAGGGAAGGAAGTGATGACGTGATTCTCGCTTAGGCCAATAACCGAGGAATTCTCTGCGTTACTACGAGTAATCACTAGGAGTTTGGATACGGGAAGGGATGATTTGTTAGGGGCTTTGTTTTAGTAAACAAATTGCTACAATCACCAGACCGATTCTTGTTTTGCTACGAACGATGTACTCGCGAAAAATTGAATACGTTTTCACATACGCGACATGTCAGGGAATAATGTCCACCGCACAATCAATTCGAGAAGACAAAACGCATCTACGTCGTACGGCTGATCCCGGATACCACACTCACGCCCCGATCACTGTATTATAACTACCAGATGGCTTCCAGACATTTAATTTTTTTATATAAAAAATAGTTTGCGTAAAACGAGGTTCGCGAAAATAAGAAACGGAAGAAACACACATTAACACCCGTGAAATTACGAAACTGTACTCGAAGAAACAGAACACGCGAAATTACGAAACTCGGCTCGAAGAAATCGACGCGGACACCGTGGTCTACCTGCCACTGAATCGTACAGTAACCTTAATCTTTCTAAAAAAGAGATGCTTTGCCGTTTTGATCACTGCTTGTAAATCTGAAATAGAAAATAGTATTAAATGGTGATACGTTCACAATAGTTATATTTTTTGTAAATTGTTTTATTTACACATAGGACAAATTTACCTGCATTCCTCTGAAACAAACGGTATATTAGCAGTGAAAAACAAATTACAAAAATAGAATAAAAAACAATTAATAAACAAAAAACAGTAAAAAAAGTAAACCAAATCTTGATCCTGCTTTTAAATTAACCAGACTGGAAAATAGCAAGATTAAGATTTGCAAGATCTTACGCCGTAACGCACCATTCCAAGGTGATCTACCCACGTTACGGGTTAGTTTAATTAGTTAACTTTGATGTTATGAAAACTCGTCTAAGATGGAGTATTATATCTGTAGTATTGATCTCCGTAAGCAAATTACTTAACTGGAAGGTGTAAACAAAGAATTAGCATAAAATATGCAGGGGTGTCCATTATGCCCCGATGGGTGTCCATTTCGCCCCGTAGCTTTCCTGCCAGCCCTCAAAAACACACGGTTTACAATTCATTATTTCTTCACAATAAAGACATTCTACAAGCTGTAAATGTTTGAAATGCGTAGGAAACAAGTTAAAGTTGTAAGCAAACTCATAATATGTTAAGTTTTTCTCTGTTATACAGGCCTAACGTACTCATTTGCTAAGGGTGTCCATTATGCCCCTAATACCCCTATCAGCTTAGGACTGGAAATCCCAATAATAAAGTTATAATAATAATAATCCAAGAGGAATACCGGGAAGCCTTCCTGCAGAAGTTTCTGAAAAAAATCCTAATGAATTTCATTGATGAATTCATAGGGAAATCTAGGACGAACTCCTACAGGAACTTTTAAACGAACTCCTGGAAAAAATCATCTGGGAATTCCAGGAGCAATTCCTGGACGAATTAATAGAGAAATTCTTGGATGAAATCCTTTAAAAGTTTCTGGATGAATCCATAGAATTCCTGGGTGAATTCCCAAAGTGAGCCGTGGATGACCGGGTAAATTTTCGCATGAATTCCTGGAAGAATTTCTAGAAGCATCGGTAGGTGAATCCTAAATTAAATACAGGATTAACTTTCTACGGAATTTTTGAATCAGCTTCTTCATTCCTTCAATAAATTCAGGTGAAATACCTGCTTTGGCTTAAAGGAATTCCTGGGAAGCTTCAAAGCATCTTCTGGGGAAGCTTCCAAGCTTCTTCTGGGGAAGCTTCCAAGCTTCTTCCGATGAAGCCTCCAAGCTTCTTCCGATGAAGCCTCCAAGCTTCTTCCGATGAAGCCTCCAAGCTTCTTCCGAGGAAGCCTCCCTCCAAGCTTCTTCCGAGGAAGCCTCCCTCCAAGCTTCTTCCGAGGAAGCCTCCCTCCAAGCTTCTTCCGAGGAAGCCTCCAAGCTTCTTCCGAGGAAGCCTCCAAGCTTCTTCCGAGCAAGCCTCCAAGCTTCTTCCGAGGAAGCTTCCAAGCTTCTTCCGAGGAAGACTCCAAGCTTCTTCCGAGGAAGTCTCCAAGTTTTTTTTCCGAGGAAGCCTCCAAGCTTCTTCCGAGGAAGCTTCCAAGCTTCTTCCGAGGAAGACTCCAAGCTTCTTCCGAGGAAGTCTCCAAGTTTTTTTTCCGAGGAAGCCTCCAAGCTTCTTCCGAGGAAGCCTCCAAGCTTCTTCCGCGGAAGCCTCCAAGCTTCTTGCGAGGAAGCCTCCAAGCTTCTTCCGCGGAAGCCTCCAAGCTTCTTCCGAGGAAGCCTCCAAGCTTCTTCCGATGAACCCTCCAAGCTTTTTCCGAGGAAGCCTCCAAGCTTTTTCCGAAGAAGTCTCCCTCCAAGCTTCTTCCGAACAAGCTTCCAAGCTTCTTCCGAGGAAGCTTCCAAGCTTCTTCCGAGGAAGCTTCCAAGCTTCTTCCGAGGAAGCTTCCAAGCTTCTTCCGAGGAAGCTTCCAAGCTTCTTCCGAGGAAGCTTCCAAGCTTCTTCCGAGGAAGCTTCCATGCTTTTTCCGAGGAAGCTTGCAAGCTTCTTCCGAGGAAGCTTCCAAGCTTCTTCCGAGGAAGCTTCCAAGCTTCTTCCGAGGAAGCTTCCAAGCTTCTTCCGAGGAAGCTTCCAAGCTTCTTCCGAGGAAGCTTCCAAGCTTCTTCTGGGGAAGCTTCCAAGCTTCTTTCGATGAAGCCTCCAAGCTTCTTCCGAGGAAGCCTCCAAGCTTCTTCCGAGGAAGCCTCCAAGTTTCTTCCGATGAAGCCTTCAAGTGTCTTCCGATGAAGCCTCCAAGCTTCTTCCGATGAAGCCTCCTAGCTTCTTCCGAGGAAGCCTCCCTCCAAGCTTCTTCCGAGGAAGCCTCCCTCCAAGCTTCTTCCGAGGAAGCCTCCCTCCAAGCTTCTTCCGAGGAAGCCTCCAAGCTTCTTCCGAGGAAGCCTCCAAGCTTCTTCCGAGCAAGCCTCCAAGCTTCTTCCGAGCAAGCCTCCAAGCTTCTTCCGAGGAAGCTTCCAAGCTTCTTCCGAGGAAGACTCCAAGCTTCTTCCGAGGAAGTCTCCAAGTTTTTTTTTCCGAGGAAGCCTCCAAGCTTCTTCCGAGGAAGCTTCCAAGCTTCTTCCGAGGAAGACTCCAAGCTTCTTCCGAGGAAGTCTCCAAGTTTTTTTTTCCGAGGAAGCCTCCAAGCTTCTTCCGAGGAAGCCTCCAAGCTTCTTCCGCGGAAGCCTCCAAGCTTCTTCCGAGGAAGCCTCCAAGCTTCTTCCGCGGAAGCCTCCAAGCTTCTTCCGAGGAAGCCTCCAAGCTTCTTCCGATGAACCCTCCAAGCTTTTTCCGAGGAAGCCTCCAAGCTTTTTCCGAAGAAGTCTCCCTCCAAGCTTCTTCCGAACAAGCTTCCAAGCTTCTTCCGAGGAAGCTTCCAAGCTTCTTCCGAGGAAGCTTCCAAGCTTCTTCCGAGGAAGCTTCCAAGCTTCTTCCGAGGAAGCTTCCAAGCTTCTTCCGAGGAAGCTTCCAAGCTTCTTCCGAGGAAGCTTCCATGCTTTTTCCGAGGAAGCTTGCAAGCTTCTTCCGAGGAAGCTTCCAAGCTTCTTCCGAGGAAGCTTCCAAGCTTCTTCCGAGGAAGCTTCCAAGCTTCTTCCGAGGAAGCTTCCAAGCTTCTTCTGGGGAAGCTTCCAAGCTTCTTTCGATGAAGCCTCCAAGCTTCTTCCGAGGAAGCCTCCAAGCTTCTTCCGAGGAAGCCTCCAAGTTTCTTCCGATGAAGCCTCCAAGTTTCTTCCGATGAAGCCTCCAAGCTTCTTCCGATGAAGCCTCCAAGCTTCTTCCGAGGAAGCCTCCCTCCAAGCTTCTTCCGAGGAAGCCTCCCTCCAAGCTTCTTCCGAGGAAGCCTCCCTCCAAGCTTCTTCCGAGGAAGCCTCCAAGCTTCTTCCGAGGAAGCCTCCAAGCTTCTTCCGAGCAAGCCTCCAAGCTTCTTCCGAGCAAGCCTCCAAGCTTCTTCCGAGGAAGCTTCCAAGCTTCTTCCGAGGAAGACTCCAAGCTTCTTCCGAGGAAGTCTCCAAGTTTTTTTTTCCGAGGAAGCCTCCAAGCTTCTTCCGAGGAAGCTTCCAAGCTTCTTCCGAGGAAGACTCCAAGCTTCTTCCGAGGAAGTCTCCAAGTTTTTTTTCCGAGGAAGCCTCCAAGCTTCTTCCGAGGAAGCCTCCAAGCTTCTTCCGCGGAAGCCTCCAAGCTTCTTCCGAGGAAGCCTCCAAGCTTCTTCCGCGGAAGCCTCCAAGCTTCTTCCGAGGAAGCCTCCAAGCTTCTTCCGATGAACCCTCCAAGCTTTTTCCGAGGAAGCCTCCAAGCTTTTTCCGAAGAAGTCTCCCTCCAAGCTTCTTCCGAACAAGCTTCCAAGCTTCTTCCGAGGAAGCTTCCAAGCTTCTTCCGAGGAAGCTTCCAAGCTTCTTCCGAGGAAGCTTCCAAGCTTCTTCCGAGGAAGCTTCCAAGCTTCTTCCGAGGAAGCTTCCAAGCTTCTTCCGAGGAAGCTTCCAAGCTTCTTCCGAGGAAGCTTCCAAGCTTCTTCCGAGGAAGCTTCCATGCTTTTTCCGAGGAAGCTTGCAAGCTTCTTCCGAGGAAGCTTCCAAGCTTCTTCCGAGGAAGCTTCCAAGCTTCTTCCGAGGAAGCTTCCAAGCTTCTTCCGAGGAAGCTTCCAAGCTTCTTCTGGGGAAGCTTCCAAGCTTCTTTCGAGGAAGCTTCCAAGCTTCTTGTGAGGAAGCTTCTAAGCATATTCTGAGGAAGCTTCCAAGCATCTTCTGAGAAAGCTTTCAAGCTTCTTCTGAGGAAGCTTTCAAGCTTCTTCTGAGGAAGCTTTCAAGCTTCTTCTGAGGAAGCTTCCAAGCTTCTTCTGAGGAAGCTTCCAAGCTTCTTCTGAGGAAGCTTCCAAGCTTCTTCTTAAGAATCTTCCAAGCTTCTTCTGAGGAAGCTTTCCAAGCTTCATCTGAGGGTGATTTCAAGTTTCTTCTGAGAAAGCTTTCACGCTTCTCCTGGAGAAGCTTTCAAGCTTCCTCAGAGGGAGCTTTCAAGTTTCTTCTGAAGGAGATTTCAAGTTTCTTCTGATGAAGCTTTCAAGCTTCTTCTGAAGAAGCTTTCAAGCTTCCTCAGAGGGAGATTTCAAGTTTCTTCTGAGGAAGCTTTCAAGCTTCTTCTAAGAAAGTTATCAAGCTTCTTCTGGGAAAGCATCCAAGCTTCTTCTGAGAAAGCTTTGAAGCTTCTTCTGAGGAAGCTTTCAAGCTTCATCTGAGGAAGTTTTCATGCTTCTTCTGAGAAAGCTTTGAAGCTTCTTCTGAGGAAGCTTTCAAGCTTCTTCTGAGGAAGTTTTCAAGCTTCTTCTGAAGAAACTTCCAAGTTTCCAAGCTTTTAAGCTTCCTCAGAGGGAAGCTTTCAAGTTTCTTCTGAGGAAGCTTTCAAGTTTCTTCTGAGGAAGCTTTCAAGCTTCTTCTGAGGAAGCTATCAAGCTTTCTCCTAGGAAGCTTCTAAGCTTCTTCCGAGGAAGCTTTCAAGCTTCTTCTGAGAAAGCTTTTAAGCTTCTTCTGAGGAAGCTTTCAAGACTCTCCTGAGGAAGCTTTCAAGCTTCTTCTGAAGAAGCTTTCAAGTTTCTGCTGAAAATGCTTCCAAGCTTCTTCTGAGGGAGCTTTCCTACCTCAGCCTCCTAAATTTCTGTATGAATTCCGTGAATAATCCCTAATGGAGCGGCCAGACCACCCCTCCCCTTACGAGTCTATGTAGCTTATAAACGGGACAATTTGTATTAAAACTTGGCTTGAATCTTTGGCTTGAATCTTTTGCTTGAATCTTTGGCTTGCATCTTAGTCCTAAAACTTATGATTTGAGCTTCAGATTAGAGCTTTTTTAATTTGTAGAGGAATAGCTATACAAATTCTTGAAGAAATTCCGAGAAATTCATGGTGAATTTCTCAAAGAAATCCTGGAAATTTTTCAACGTGAATGTCTGAGTCAATTATTCAAGACATCCTTGAACAAAATACTAGAGAAATCGCTGGGAGAATAACTTGGAAACTTGGAAACTTGGAATGAATTTTGGAAGTATTGATAGAGGAATTCCTGGAAATATTCGTATAGAAGCTACTCTATGAAACCTTAGGACATTCCTCCTCTCCTCATTCCTCAGAGAAATTAATTCCGCAGTGAGTCCCCAGAGTGATTCCTTAATTACTAGGTGAGTTCCTGGATGATTTCCTTGAATATTTCTGATGAATATCCAGAGTTCTGAAAGGATTCCTAGAGAAATTCCTGGATCAGTTTCCGGATGAATTACTGGATTTCCATGAGAAATTCCAGAATTATTTCCTTGTATATTTCCTGACAAATTGCCTTGAGAAATTTCTGGTGAGTTCCAAGAGGATTTGTCTAAAATGATATCTTATAGATTAATTTCATGACAAATTTCATGATCAGGGGACTTTTTCGATAAAATGCTAGAAAAATTCCTGGATGAGTTCATTCAGAAATTCCTCGGTAAATTCCCAATGCGATGCTTGAATTACAGGATGGTTTTCTGGTATGATTCCTTGAATCATTCCTGGATGAATACCCTGAGAAATTCTCGATGAATTCCTTGTAACATTCCTGAATCAATTCCCTGAGAAATTGCTGATGGCTTCCTTGAGGTAATGCCAAAAGAATTTCTTCAGGAAATCCTGGAATTTTTTCGGGTCAATTCCTTGATGAATTCTTAGGTGAAGTCTTAAAGAAATTCCTGGACGAATTCTAAGAGAAACTCCTGGATCAATCCCTAATCAACGATGATTTTCTGGAGCAATTCCAATATGAGTTCTAGAATGAATTTATAAGAAAATTTTTGAATGAATTGCTCAAGAAATTCTTGGATGCATTTTTTGAGACATGCCTGTTAAATTAATTGAAATGTTTATAATGAGTTGCTAAAAAAATCCTGATGAATGACTATATTAACTCCAAATGAATTTGTATAGAAAAATCTGATGAGTTCCTACAAAAATTTCCTGGGAGTTTGTAGGCAAAGCCCTAAACAAACTCCAGGAGTCAAATCGTGATGAATCCCAAGAAGTATTCCTTACGGAATTCCTTCTGATTTCCATTATAAATTTCTGTATGAATTCTTAGAGGAGCTCCATGCGAATTTCTGGATGAAGCTTTAGGATTAAGGCTTGATGAGTTCGAAGCTTTACATTGGATCTTTAGAGCGCAGCATTGCACTGAAGCTCTACATTGGAGAATTACATTACATTACATACATCTTGAATTGAAACCTTTAATTGGAGCTTTGAATTGGAGGTTTGGATTAAAGCTTTGGATTAGAACATTGAATTGATTTGAAGCTTAGAATAGGAGCTTTGTATTAGACATTAACATTGGAGCTTTCAATTAGAGCTTTGTATTGGAACTTTGGATTGATAGGAGCTTTGGATTGGAGCATTGGATTGGAGTTTTGGATTGGAACTTCAGATTGGAGTTTTGAATAGAAGCTTTGTATTGCAACCTTGGATTGGAGATTAAGATTATAACTTTAGATTGGAGCTTCGGATTGAAGTTAAGTTTTGGAGCTTAAGATTAGAGCTAAGGATTGGAACTAAGCACTAGAGCTTTGGGTTGGAAGTTTGGATTAACACTTTTAATTGAAGCTTTGGATTGGAACTTGGCATTGTAACTTGAGATTGACTTTGGAGCTTTAGATTGGACTGGAGCTTAGAATTGGAGCTTTGGATTGGAACTTTGGCTTGATGCTTTTAGTTGGTACTGGAGCTTTGGAACGGAGCTTTTGATTGGAGCTTTAGACTGTAGCTTTTGATTGGAGCTTTTGATTGGAGCTTTGTATTGGAGATCAGGAATGAAGCTTAAGATTGGAGTCTAAAGGACTGAAGTTAGGAATTGGAGCTATGAATTAGAGTTTTGAATTAGAGCTTTGAATTAGAACTTTAGATAGAACCTTTGAATTGGAGCTTTGGATTGGGTCATTGAATTTCAGCTCTCTATTGGCGCTTAGAATTAGAGATTTGGATTGGTGGTGGTATGACAGCTTGGCTTTGGTTTGTAGCTCTATTTTAGAGCTTTGGATTGGGCCTTTGAATTGGAACTTTAAGTTGACTTGATGCTTTGAGTTGGTACTGGAGCTTTGGATTGGGATTTTGAATTGGAGCTTTTGATATGAGCTTTGGATTGGAACTTTGGATTGGAGCATTGGATAGGAACTTTAGATTGGAGTTTTGAATTGTAGCTTTAGATTGGAACTTTGAATAGGAGCTTTGGATTGGAACATTGAGTTAACCCTCTAATACCTAATCCCGCCTTTAGACGGGGTATAGTTTGAGCATTTTTGTTAATTTTGTTTCGTGAAAAATCAAGTTTTTTATATTTTTGGCTGATATTTAGGACTGTTCTGTATATCTCAAAATGGTTTTTGGTGTATTTTAAAACGTATTTACATTTTTAAAAAATCATTGAAAAAATGATGTTTTAGTCACCTTTTAGAAGTCATTGTTTATTTTGTATTGAATCGCTACAATTAACATATTTTAAATTTTTTCTTAATCATTCTATCCTTGTTTAATAGTTTAAGGGAATCGAATACACTCTTAAATTATTTTCCTTAAAATTACACGGAAAATAAAATTTTCTGTGAAAAAAATTTAAAATAATAATATTTCAACAATAATCATAAAATCTCAAAATGTTTTCATCTCAAAAAATCCGTTCCCCAAATTGGCTTCCAGGAAAAATATAAAAGTGTGGGGATGTTCAAAAATAAAAATTAGAAAAATCAAAAACTGAAATTCACGAAATCAAGAATTAAAAAGAATCATCTTCCAAAACATGTTTAAATCGATTTTAGATGACGAAAAATGATATTTCGATCAAAATCAAAAATTTGGGTATTAGAGGGTTAAAGCATTGGATTGCAGGTTTGGATTGAAGCTTTGGATTGAAGCCTTCGATTGGAGTGTTGGATTAGAACTTTAGATTGGAACTTCGGATTGGTGCTTAGAATTGAAGTTAAAGATTGGAGCTTTGGATTATAACTAAGGATTGAAACTAAATTTTAGAGCTTAGGATTGGCAGTTTGGATTGAAACTTTTTTTTTTAAGCTTTGGCTTGGAACTTAGCATCTGAAACTTGGGATTGATATTGATAGCATAGGATTGGAGCTTTGGTTTGATGCTTTGAGTTGGTACTGGAGCTTTGGATTAGAGTTTTGAATAGGAGCTTTGGAATGGAGCTTTTGATTGGAGCTTTGGACTGGAGCATTGGATTGTAGATTTGGATTGGAGCTTTGGATTGGAGTTTTGGATTGGATCATTGGAATTCAGTTTTCTATTGGAGCTTAGAACTAGAGATTCGGATAGGTACTATGATAGCTTTGTTTTGGATTGTAGCTTTAATTTAGAGCTTTGGATTAAACCTTTGAATTGGAACTTTGGACTGGACCTTTAGATTGGCTTGGTCCTTTGAGTTGGTACTGGAACTTTGGATTGGAGTTTTGAATTGGAATTTTGGTTGGAGCTTTGGATTGGATCGTTGGATTGGAGGATTGGCTTGAAGCTTTGAATTGCAGCTTTGATTTGGAGCTTTTGCTTGAAGCTTTGAGTAGGAGGTTTCGATTGGAACTTTGAATTGGAGCATTGGATTGCAGGTTTGGATTGGAGCTTTATTTTGCAACTTTGGATTGGAGTGTTGGATTTCAGCTTTGCATTGGTACTTAGAATAAGAGATTTGGATTGGTGCTATGACAGATTTTAGAGCTTTGGATTGAACCTTTGAATTGGAGCTTTGAACTGGAACGTTAGATTGGAACTTTGAATAGGAGCTTTAGTTTTTAGTTTTGGATTGAAGCTTTAAATTGGGGCTTTGAAAAGCAGCGTTAGATAAGAGCTTTGGAAAATTGGATAGGCATTTCGACTTGGAGCATTGGATTGGAGCTTTGAACTGCCGCATATATGTTTGTATTGGAGCTTTACATTTAATAATTCAATTGAAGCTTTGAAATATAACTTTGCATTGTAGCTTTGAATAGGAGTTTTGAACAGTTCAATAAAATGGGAACTTTATAATTAAGATATTTTGTTCAGTATTCCATAAGAGTTAAGGGAGGAAATTAAACATAGAAGTATTGAAATCTCGTTTACGATCTGGATTTTTTATTCAATTATTCATAAGGTGGACCTCATTGTTTCCAACATACGTTGGTAAATCATTCAATGCATCGTAAATACTTTAGAGTAAAAATTCTAAACCAACAATTAGGAACATATTATTACGTTTGTAAAGAACGTTCATTGAAAACTTCATAAAAAGTGTATAAGGCTTAAATGGAACCTACAACCGTCCCTGCTCCAAATCCCCAACAGAAGATATGCAAAATAAGCCCATTACCGAGCCGAGTTTACTGCCACCTGCAAACGAAAGCGAAATGTCAATGGAGTGAAGAATGTGCTAAAAACCTGGGCGCCTTCCCCAAACTCGACTTGCCAGCTGCAGGACTGCGGGGATATCTGTTGCATGAAGTCATAAATCTTCTGCCACCTCCGGCGGCAACACTTTGTCGGAGGCTGCAGCACACAGGAGAAGCCCCCGGATCCTATGATGTCAGTCTCAAAATGTGTTAATGTAAGACGTGTTAAACATTTCTTCCACCCCGGTTTTAACCCAAATTCAGAATTCATTTATCATAAGGCACTCATCTTTTCTCCATTCTTCCGACAACGAACGGTTGGAGGGGTGCCTGTCACACCGAGAGGACCAGCAATCCCCCACGCTCCAAGCTAGACACGGACGACGACGACGACGACGGGCGGAAAAACAATTCTTCTTCTGCATCGTTGTCGTCTTGACTCTTGCCCGACTGGCTGAGGCTTCCTTGCCCCGTGTGCCCTTTTCTGTAACAACCGTTTATCATTCTTACGATGTTGAACTTCGTTCTGCTCCTCCTCGGAGCAGACGAACAGAACAGCCCGTTCGTTCCTAGAAGAAGGGGGCCAAAATGTTGCGCTTGCCAAAGCTCGACCAAAGTGCAGAGGCTTTAGTAAATCACTTTTGGGACTTTGCGGTGTGCTTTCCGTCCGGTTTACGTCAAACTTGGTCTTTTCCGGAGCTGTTCTGCGACTATTCGACTGCTACTATGGTAGGCTCAGCTCGCTTACCTATGGTAATCTAATCAAAGCAAGGTTGTGGACAATCAATTTTGTGAGAATCATCGCTGCCTATTCATAAATAATTAGCCACATGAAACATGTCCCGTGATCCGGGATAACATTGATATTTTTTTTATATTTGCTTAAAGATTTTTTCAGTAAAAACCAATATTTTATAACAAGAAGAGTTCCGAATTATTTACTCAGTATACAGAGTATAAATGTTAAGCATGTTAACATGTCATAACGCATAGTTCTTGCATGAAATCTTTTAATAGGCAATGCTCTTCAAAATTGTATTGAAGACTTTTTCAAAACTTTACGTCTCAATTTGCATACCTTATGTAAAACAAAAGCTTTGATTGATACTTAGAAATACAAATGCTTCGGCTTTTAATTCCATTCCAAATTCAATTGTAAAACCATTCCTTTTCCCAGTATTTGATATTTAATCGTTTTTACAACTACTAAATCTGGTTCAGGGCCTATCTACTTTCAAACGAGCTCCCGAGCCCCACAGGCACTGCTGGCAGCCCGCCGAAACGCACATAAACTTAGTTCCAACAAAAGCAACACCCCCATAAATATCCCCGTTACATGCGATTAATTTAATTGTAATTTATCGTACTTGGAGGGATAGATCTCACATGCAACACATTAGCTTCTGGTTGTGGTGCGAGTAGATATAGATGGGCACCGATGGCGGCAGCGTTGTTGTCCCGAAAATAATAGATTTCAGATCTCTACAAACAGCCGGCAATCCACCTACCAACCACACACAATCTACCCTGTGGGAGCGTACTCAAACACACGTAAAACACGGACACAGCACCACCACTACCTTTCCCGAATTGGTAATTGATCACCCCGAAAAAGTATACTAGCTGAATCTGTAGGGGTTATCGATATGAAAGACGCCATTCTGATAAAACTAAATCATTGTTACTGTGGTACTATTTTCTGATTGAAGGATTTCTTCTTAGATCCGCAGTGTGGAACTTGTCAGAGGTTCCGTTGGCCGATCCAAACTTTAGCGTTGATGAACGACATCATCATCTGCGGTAAATGTTACCACGAAATCCATACAGGTAACTGTCTGTCAATCGGTGACGATCTGCCTTTCCTGGTTGACACCCTTTTCGGATGGACAGTATCTGGAAAAACTGTCATCAATTCCTCCGTTGTACCACCGGTATGCTACATGTCGACAGCTGACCGGTCACTAGAAACAGCGCTTCGGAAGTTTTGGGAACTTGAAGCCGTAGATTATGGCCCACGGTGTCAAAATTTCGATTATTATCGAACATTCATGTACCTCGGATTTTTCTTCGAAAATGATTAGTATTTGGGCTATATATTCATAATCCGAAAACTAGAAAATATTTCATCGGCGAAAATTTTTCCATATATTTTGTATGGGACGTTTTTTGGGCTAAAATAGTAATTATTGATTTTTAGTATGGAAATTAGCTAAAAACTCATCTAACTCAAATTTTCCCCGATAGAATATTTTCAAATTTTGCATTTATAAATTATAGCTGAAATTCTAACATTCTATGAAGAAAAATCCGAGGTACATGAAAGTTCGATAATAATCAAAATGTTGACACCGTGTGGCCCCACGTATTCCACCGAAGAAAAACGACGCGAAGAAATCTATGGCCGCAATGCACGGAGAGCACATAAAGCATACATAGTATTCTACCTAACTAAAGTTATAACCATGTGGCTCAATTGTCGTGTAGCATGACGAAGCCGATGTTATATGCTGTGCAAGATGACGTTGATGATGTTGAATAGAATGACTGGTATATGTTATCGGATGGCACTTGCAGCACTCAGGTAAGATAAAATTCAAAATAAACTCGCACACAAAAAGCGTATTTCAAAATGAAGGTAGCCTATTTTTTGTTTGCCAATTTTCAAGAATGGCGTGAATTGGTTAGTGAATGAATTGATTCTTACTTATCCATTCACAAACTTGTCTCACGATGGATTGTAACAAAAAATCAACATTCCCTTAAATTGCACAACGAAAAACAAACACCGAGACTTTTAGGTAAAACCCAGTTCATGAGAAAGGTATTTCTTGAACAAGTTAGGTTGGCGAATGAGTTTTTCAGTGAGTGGGATGAAATATTGTGTAGATAAGTTAGTAAGTCTGTAAGTTAGTGAGATTAGAAATGGTTGAGTTTGTGAATGAGTGAACGGATGTGTCAATGAATTGGTGAATGAGAGTTGCTGAATAAGTAATTTGACAATTGAATGAAGTGATGGTGAGTGAATGATGAGTGAGCAACCAAGGGAGTGAATTTAAGATTTTTTGACTTGATGAGTGAGTGACTAGGTAGACGAGTAAGTGTGTAAGTTGATAAGCGAGTGAAGAGTGTTATGTAAGTTGTATGTTAGTGTAAATTCGGTGACTAAATGAGATCATGTAAAAGTGAGTATAAAATGTGAACAGGTTGATGAGTAACTGAGTCGGTGAGTAAGTTTTTGAATTAGTTTGCTAGTGAGTTGGTAAGTAAGATGATGAATTAGTTAATTTGACACTAACTGACTAGATGAGAGTATGAATAAATTGTGTAAAGTGAGCTTGTGAATTGATGGATTGGCGAGTAGGTCTGTTGGTAAGTGAGGGGGTTCAAAAGTGAGTGAGTTGACAAATAAATCGTGGAGTAAGTGAGCGGCTAGCTGTGTGTGAATATTCTAATTCACATGGAAGAGAAGTTAGCTTACAGCATTCCTAATAAAGCCAGGTTTCACAACGAAACAAAACAATGTGTAACGCAACGTGGTAAAATATTGCAGCCTACTGCACCATCTCAATGACTACACCAGCCAGAGATCAAACGCGTAGCCAGCAGTGAAGCGGCGCAGCATGAAAATTCAGTGTACTGAGAATTGTTGACACTTGACAGTATGGAACCCATCCGTTTGAACCAATGAAATGATGTCTCCATGCCAACTAGCACAATGTTGTCATTGCCAGCAACTGGGGTCAGAGCGTTTGAACGGATGAAATCCACACAGTCATCCGATCTAAGCAGCAACCCATCAGATCTAAGGTATGCACGCTTTAATCCAAGTTCTTCTAGCTACCACAACATTAAAGGGAGGAAGGTGAGGGCATGAGTTTCATTACCCTGTTACGGTATTTCCCACCTAATAATTGTATTGGCAAACTTTCTTTTAATGACAGATGCCATCCTCATTAATTATCATTCCGGGCCATCACTATCATTCACGCACACACATTTACTCACTAACTGTTTTCGGGTGGCTTTTCAGTCTAGCGTAAAATCAAGACTCACTAATTCGCTCACTGACTCACTTATTAACTCACACATTTACTCACATACTCACTAATCGGCTCACTCACTAACTCACTCGCTCACCCGTTGACTCACTTACCAACACACTCATTCATTAACTTAGTAACTCACTACATAATTCACTAACTCACTTATTCGCTCATTTACTTACACCTTCATTTACTAACTGGTTCACTCAGTCACTACTTCACTAAGTCACTCACTCATTTGATCATCTGCTCACTCTTTTCTCAACTATGTCACTAATCATTTTTTCAACTCTTCACATCACCCACTTACTAATTACATCACTCACTAATAGGCTCGCTCACTCACTAACACAAGCCCTTCGCAACTCACCTACTCATTAAGTTATTAACTTACCACATAACTCACTCATTTTTTACCCACACATTCACTCACTATCAGACTCACTCACTCACTAATCCACTAACTCACTATCTCCTCACTTGCTCACTCATACATTTACTTGACAGCTCACTACATTACTCACTAGTCTACAATATTTCGCACTTACTCGCAAACCCATTTATTTACTCACTAACACTCATTCACTCACTACCTTACTAAATCATTCATTTACTAACTAACAGGCTCACTCTTCAACAGACTCACTCACTTACTCACTTGTTCATAAGTTCACTCATTAAATCACACATTCACACACTAACCAGTGAATCAAAATTCAACCATCGCGCAACAATAATGACAATTTCGTATTTGTTGCGACAATCTACCCAATGCGACATAAGTTTGTCCCAACTTGAAAATAATAGGATAAACATCGTACATCACGAGTGTGGGGATTTTTTAGCCTTGCATTGCGATTATCGAACGGTAACTTCGAGTCGGTAAACACTGCAACTCTGCTGAAGATCTATCATCAAACAGTTTCGACTTTGGGTTAGTAATAATTGATTATTCACAAGTTGAAAAGTACGCAACAAATTCAGCTTCCATTTTGTCTGCAACAAAAATTTTCAAGATCATGTCATTATCTGTTACCAGTAGGGATAAAGATTAATTGTCGCGCCTTCTTTGTTGCTTATTTTGTGCCTCTTTTGTTTGGCAATTCCCTTCACTGACACTAACAAGCTCACTTATTCACCAATTCATCAACTCACTAGCTCACTCAGTCATATACTTATTAATTCTCTACCTCACATACTAGCTCAGTAAATCATTCACTTGTCTTTTTATTCAACAACCCATTGATCAACTTCACTACCCACTAACTCTCATACTCACTATCTCACAAACTCACCCATTAACTCATTTACTTGCTAATTTACTAGCTCACTCATTTTCTTCCACTCACTAACTCACTCATCAACTCACTCATTTACCAACTTACTCACTCCTAAAGTCATTAACTTAATATTTTACCAACTTGCTCACTTACTCGCTCATTCATTAACTCCCTCATTAATCATTTTACTCATTAAATTACTCACACATTAACTCGCTAATTAACTCACTGCATAAATCACTAATATACAGACTCCCACGGAATAGATCTCACATGCTCATCAATTCATCAACTCACTCACTGTCTCACTGATTCATACACCCTTACTTACTAACTCACATATTCTCTTTACTAATGGACTCAAATTAACGGAACAGCTCTCTGTCCAAAGCTTAATAACTTTTTCAGACAGGAACTGACTCACTCACTAACTCACTCAATTTTGGGGCAGCTCACACTCACACACTTACCATTGCACTAATTTTCTTACTCATTCGCCAACTCCTTCACTCACCTGGTTTTAACCTATCCGATCATAAAGAATGTTGCTGGGACCGCGTTAAAGTGTGAAACCACACTTATGCTATCTTTCCGCTCCGTTTTGCTTTGAGACATTTGAGCCTTATGAATGAGTGTTTTGTAATGCTATAAGAGAAGGTAAAAGTTTTTGTTTTTTTTTTTAATCTATAATCAAATCGTTGAGAAAAGATCACGTCAAGCGATAAAAAAGACGATAAATTTTTGTGGGACTGATATGCGTAGAAATTCAGTCGACTGGATCACGTTTCTAAACATAACAGTCCCACTATGTATTTTTTAGTAAAAAAACCCAGATTAATCCACCTAGTGGTGATAGTGCCTTTCTCGTCGAACATGTACTCATGATCTTTCCTTGGTTGGGATACGACTGGGATGATTTTGCATCAGAATGTTGGCTTCAGCCTTTTGGGGGAATCGAAAACACTAGTTTATGATTTTTTCCGACGTTTCGATCTGTATGGCGCCTTTTCAAGGGTTCAATCGGTCAAGGTTTCCTAGTCAAGATAGCCTAGCCTAACTTAAAAATGCCATACGGAAGTTTTGGTATTTATTGAGTCCGTTCGGTTTGAAACCGTCGAGATGTGGACACTCTCCTACCTATCGGGCGGTTTAGAATTCGGTCCTGTTTTTAGAATCTTCTATTATTGTTTGTTAAGCTAGTTTCTGTGCTAGGGCCATCATTCCGAAGCATGACCTTTCCGTCGACGTAATGCGAACTGTTCCTGAATCCTGAGAATACCTTATTTAGAAAAGCAATAATTCTAATAAAATTGGGAAATTTATTAATTGAACATATTCCGACGTTATGTTAAACGTATAGACTGGGCTGAAAAATATCAGAATTTTCAGTTGACTGCTTGAGCTCCTTCACTATCACTGAAGACCGATCAACATCAAGACGATAATTACAAGCTAGGATATAACGTCTTTCACAATCACAGATGACTTTACGGCAGGCCTGCCCAACCTTTCGTGGCCGCGGGCCACAAGTGATACTCCATACCAGTCGACGGGCCAGACCTAGGGCCAGACATTAAATTTCGACATCAAATTTCGAAAGCACGAATGCAACAATGAAATTTTGTACATCCGATTACCCGTTCTCACGGCAAATCACAACACTGACATCATTTGGGTCATAAAATGTGAGCTAAAATTCTTGATTGTTTTGCAAAAATCACCCTGAATACTTTTTTTTCTGAATTTTGCCGAACTGCAGGTTGCAGCAAACAATTTGCTGAAATTCAGCAAACTTTCCTGATTCGTTCAGTAAACTCTGCTGTTCAGCAGCAACGTTTTTCTGAAATTCAGTAAATTTTGCTGAAATTCTGCTTCAAATTTGGCTGTACCTTTCAAGTTTAAATTTTTTAAATTTATGTATTTAATTTTTTTAATCTTTGAAAATTTTTAACAAAACACTCTACCTATTTCGAGTTTATTTTTAATATTTAATTTTATTTAAATATGAAATATCTTCAAATATTTCAATCCTTGGGCCAAGTTTCATTCATCGATTCCGCGGGCCGTATGTTGGACAGCCCTGCTTTACGGTCTTCGACATAGTTTTTTCTTCACACTTTAGGCTATATTTTATTATCATAGGTTACAAAATTCATGTCAAATTTGACAAAAAATGCAAGCAAGTGAAATTGCCCATACTAAATCCCATAAAAAAAATCCCAGTAGTTTTAGACGGGAAAGAGGATTGAAAAAACTTTCTCCGGGGTTAATGCGATAATTTTCTCATATAACGTTGACCTATCCTACTGTATATTTTTACACCTCAGTGATTTGATGAGATTGCTTTAGTACAGACAAACAGACATATCATTCGTAACATATTGCTATTATATTCATCGTTACGAAAAAAATAATCGCCAAATGCTAATCAGGTTGCGTTTCACTGCGGCTTGATGTTGGTAGTGAGTAGACGTCAAACAAGCAACAACGAATACATATTTCTTTCAACCGTTGAAAACAAGGACGATGGAGAGTGAGTAGAGTAAGACGTCTGTATGTATGTGGCCTTAGTTCAGTCAAGATTTTGTTTTCTTACACATATTTATCGCTTGCATTGACTTTGTTCATTTTTGAAGTTCCTGCGAAGCACCCTAGGAAGCACCCAATGCTGGTTTTGCATCACTATCGGCCTCTATTGTGGTCTGCGCCTATTTTCTTGCTAATCGTTCCTCATGGTTTGAAAAAGGCCGCGGTTCGATGTGTCGCATGCATAGGTTTGGTTCTTTTTGGCATTTGGCCACTTCCGGCTGGACACCCTAGATCGGTCCTGGAACACTATCGGTAGCCTTTATAGAGATCTTCGTTGTGGTCTGAGCCTATTTTCTGACTAATCGTTCATCACGTTATTTAAAAAGCCGCTGTTTAATGTGCCGCATGCATGGATTTTGATATCTACTACATTTGACCACTTCCAGCGGGACACCGGAACCGGTTCCGGAACTCTATCGGTTGATCCAAATATGATCTGAAACTATTCTCTTTTATTAACCGTTTATCAGGTTGCCTGAAGAGCTTGCGATTTGATGCGTCGCATGTAAGGGGTTGGTTAACTTTTATACTTGGCTACTTCCGTCGTGACATCTGGAACCGGTTCACTAACACTACCGGTTCCGATATGGTCTGAGAATGTTTCCCTGCCCACTGTTCATCAGGCTATCGAAAAAGCCACTGTTTGTTGTATCGCATGCATGGGTTAGGTTCACTTTCATATTTAGCCACTTCCGGCGGAACATCCAGAACCGGTTCCGGAATACTACCGGTTCAGATATGGTCTGAGAATGTTTTCCTGCCTACTGTTTATCAGGTTATCGAAAAATCCGCTGTTTGATGTGTCGCATCTATGGCTTTGGTTCACATTCATCTTTGGCCACATCCGGCGGATCACCCGGAACCGGTTCCGGAACACTACCGGTTCAGATGTGATCCGAGAATATTTTCCTGCCTACTGTTCATCAGGCTATCGAAAAAGCCGCTGTTTGATGTATCGCATGCATGGATATGGTTCACTTTCATATTTAGCCACTTCCGGCCTAACACCCAGAACCGGTTCCGGAATACTACCGGTTCAGACATGGTCTGAGAATGTTTTCCTGCCTACTGTTTATCAGGTTATCGAAAAATCCGCTGTTTGATGTGTCGCATGAAGGGTTTGGTTCACTTTCATATTTGGCCACTTCCGGCGGGTCACCCGGAACCGGTTCCGGAACACTACCGGTTCAGATATGGCCCGAGACTATTTTCCTGTTTACCGTTCATCATGTTTTCGAAAGTTCCGTGGTTTGATGTGTCGTATGAATGGGTAGCGTTTTCATATCTGGCCCCTTCCTGGGGTACCGATCCGAAACACCTAAATGGTCATAACTCCGGAACGGCTGGACCGATCCGAACCATTTTCAATAGGAAACAATGGGACCAGATTCCGCGTCGAATGAACCATTGGTCATTAAAATCGGTTGAGGTTTACTGCCAAAAAGTGATGTGAGTTTTTTTGTCCACACACACACATACGCACACACATACACACATACACACACACACACATACACACACACAGACATCACCTCAATTCGTCGAGCTGAGTTGATTGGTATATGTGACTCGACCCTACGGGCCTTCTATCAAAAAGTCATTTTTGGAGTGAACATATAGCCTTTCCAGTACACTTAGTGTACGAGAAAGGCAAAAATACAATATGTGTATACATTTTTGATTCAGAATACCTCAGGCCTGAACATATAGATGATTTCTCACAATACTATGAAAACTAAAATTCAATTTGTTGAACCGCTTTGTCGAAACAAAGCAAAAATGCTTTGAAACTTAAATCGCGTTTTTCTCAGTTTCAAGTTTTTCAACATGGGGCAACTATGCGTAGAACGGCAGTACTCCGGGTGTGCTCGTTTCCCATCTCTGGAGCGGATTACTGTGGTCCGGTATACCTGAAATCTTCTATTCAGAACCGACTTCCGACAAAAACCTACATAGCCATGTTGATGTGCTTCTCCACCAGAGCAGAGCACATCGAACTGGTATCCAATAGAAATACACTAGAACTACAATGGCGCTGTAGTCACTTTTCCTAATTAATTATTTTAGTAACTTAAACTGTTATAATTGACTATTTTTAAGTGTCCATCTTATAGAGGATCTTTTGTTTTGATAAACAAAATTTATTTGACACTCATAGTACCGCTAGTGACGATGTAAGGGCGAGGCAAACTAGATGTTAGTCACACAGTCGCGACATTGGACTTCTGTGACTAGTTATTCTAATTGGTATCCAATCTATCACCGCCAGCATTTCTATCCGCCCTACGTTGCTTCGTCGCTGGCTCTCTCGTCGTATCCAGGAGCTCCACTCCGACAACGGAACCGCATTCAAAGGTGCCGCAAATTCCTAGCACCGACTCTACGACATATTGAAGCTCAACGACGACGACCGTGAGATCATCGTCCTCTGGTGCGCAGATCATGAAATTCAGTGCAAATTTATCCCGCCACGTGCCCCGCATTTCTGGCGATTGTGGAAGGCGGCGGTGAAGTCCTGTAAGCATCATCTTCGAGAAATCGGCCAAACATACCTCTGCTGGAAAGATATGGCCTGACCACGCTTCTAGCACAAATCAAAATGTGTCAGAACTCACATCCATCAACTCCGATCCTCACCGAATCTACCGAACTCAAAGGGCATTTTCTCGTTGGCTCGAATCTGCAAGCAATCCCGGCAGCTGACATTTCCCATGGGTGCACCTTCTGGAGCCCGGGTCTAAACCCTAGCTCGGACTGGAAGGTCGACGATAGATACACGCACGCACAGTGACCATCTGGCGATTGGATACAGGGTGGAGCACGGAGGAAGACGGCCACAGCCGAAGGTCATCGGTAATGGCTGACCTCGCGCTTCGATAAGCCGGCATTTGTGGAACGATTGCTTATTGAGGGTAACACCGCTGATTTTGTCAGCGATGATCTAGCCGGAACCCTAAGCCGAGCAAGTGACACCGCAATGCCAATTCTGGGAGATCTCTACCCATAAATGGACGCAAACCGGTATACTGGTGGTGTCCAGAAATCACAGAGCTCCGCGCATCCTGTCTAAGAGCTAGAAGGAGGATCCAAAGAGCTCGCACAGATGAGGGTAGAATGGAACGAAGTAAGGCCTACAGGGCGGCTAAACTGGCATTGAACGAAGACATTAAGGCACGTAAGCGGGCGTGCTTCGAAAATCTCTGCCAGACAGCCAACACAACCCCTTGGGGTGATGCCTACAGAGTACATACTTCGAAAAAATCTTGCAATTTTATGTTTTTTCGCTGACATTTTGCAGCGAGCAAAATGATACAAAATTATGTTGGTTCTTATTTTTACTATGCAGATATGCCTAGATAGAGGCGAATTTTCGGAAAGGTGGAAAAGGCAAAGATTGGTTCTACTGCCCAAGCCCGAAAAGCCACCTGGCGACAGACCTATCTGCCTTCTGGACACCGCCGGGAAACTGTTGGAACGGATCATTCTGTCGAGGCTGATGGTCTGTACCGAGAAACCAGATGGCTCTGGCCTCTCGGGTAACCAGTTCGGCTTCCGGGAGGGTTGATCGACGGTGGACGCTATTAGCGCTGTAACCAAAACGGCCGAGATTGCGCTCCAAAAGAGCGAACGGGAATTCGATATTGCTCGGTCGTCACGCTGGACGTAAAGGATGCATTCAGGGCGTTTCAGGAGGTTTAAGGGGACTTAAGAGGGCTTCAGAGACTCGCAGGTGAATTTCACGGAGGTTTCATAGGAGGGGGCTTAAGAGGATCGCAGGTGAATTTCACGGAGGTTCCATGAGGGTTTCAGAGGCGTTTCAAAGCGTTTCAATGCGTTTCAGGAAACTTCACAAGGGTGTTAGGGGGCTTCAGAGGATCTCAGGTAAATTTCACGGAGGTTTTGTAGGGGTTAAAGAGTCGTTTCAAAGCGTTTCAAGACGTTTCAGGGCGTTTTAATGCGTTTGAGGGCGTCCCAGGAGGTTTCAGGAGGGTTTTACGGGGCTTCATAGGCTCTCAGGTGAAGTTTTCGTATGTTTCAAAGGGGTTTCAGAGGCGTTTCAAAGCGTTTAAAAGCGTTTCAAGACGTTTCAAGGGTTTTTCATGCGTTTCAAGGCGTCGCAAGAGGTTTCAGGAGAGTTATAGGTGGCT
This sequence comes from Aedes albopictus, assembly GCF_035046485.1. Classification (NCBI taxonomy): domain Eukaryota; kingdom Metazoa; phylum Arthropoda; class Insecta; order Diptera; family Culicidae; genus Aedes; species Aedes albopictus. The sequence continues at coordinate 472,967,658 of NC_085137.1, read as the reverse complement.
TCAGAGGCTCGCAGGTGAACTTTCGCAGGTTTAATAGGGGTTTCAGAGGCGTTTCAAAGCGTTTCAAGGTGTTTCAAAGCGTTTCAAGGCGTTGCAAGGCGTTTCAAAGCGTTTCAAGAGGGTTCAGGGGGCCTCAGAGGCTCATGGGGTTTCATGGGGGTTTTGGAGGCGTTTCAAAGCGTTTCAAGGTGTTTCAATGCGTTTCAGGGCGTTTCAGGAGGTTTCAGAGTGGTTTCAAGGGGGTTCAGAGGTTCTCAGGAAAATTTCATAAAGATTTCATGGGGGTTCTAGAAGCGTTTCAAAGCGTTTCAATGCATCTCAATGGTCTTCAGAGCGGTTTTAGGGGAATATAGAAGCCCATAAAATGTTTCTCTATTGCGTAAATGTCTTAGAGGCAACCAAACACGTTAGTAGATCCGATGACCCATACTCAAGGAAGTTCTTGGAGATCCTCAAACTGACAATGAACTCACCACTCGATAGCTCATGGCTACATGAGGCTGTGTAGGCATAAATTTCATTCATAATGCTCAAATAGATCACTGATTACGCTTGTAGATCAAATGGATCAAATGGCCTTGACTCCAGGGAGTTCTCGGATACTCCTATACAATAATAGAACCCACCACTTGATAGAACATAGATGCCTGGGGCTGCGTGAGTATAAACCTCATTGTTAATGCTCTTAGATACAACTAGTAGCCCTCATAGATTCGATGACCTATACTCAAGGGAGTTTTTGGGGAACCTTAAAGAATCATTGGTAGATCCGATGACGTATACGCAAGGAAGTTCTTGGAGATCCTCAAACTGACAACGAACTCACCACTTGACAACACATATCAACATGAGGCTGTGTAAGCATAAATATCATTTATAATGCTCCAATAGATCACTGATAACGCTTGTAAATCAGATGGCCTGAACTCCAGGGAGTTCTCGAATACTCTTACTTTTAACTTTTAAACACTCCATAAACGTCCTTTAACTCTTAATTCTGCTTTTTTATCGTAAACCAACTTTATCTGTAATCTTGAGTACTCCAACTGTTCTGAACACAATCATATTCCATTTAGGTAACGTTATCTAAATGGAGGGACCTAAATAGATTTTACCTAAAATGATGTTTCAGTGTAACAATAATAAGCATGTCATTTGCAAAAGTGACAAATTGGCCGGATTTCGTGAAAATCGTGCCCCGGCTCGTTACCTAACACCTTCCAGAACGATGTTGAACAGCTGGCATAGTAATATCACCTTGTCGTACCCCGGCGAGATTCGAACGAATCAGACAGATCGCCCGAAAGCCTTCTTACACCGTCCATCGTAGCTTTGATCAGTCTAGTGAGCTTCCCGGAGAAGCAATTCTCGTCCATGGCTTTGGGAACTATCCGAATTTTTTTGTGTAGTGTAGAACGCAATAGAACTGTAATAGAGGTTCAAATAAAATTTAAGTGACATGTACGGAATAAATGTTACCACATAGAATCTAACTTCGGCGTATTGCAGTATTAGAATTGAAAATCTCCTTGGAGGTACATTTCACCCCAATGACCCCCACCCGTGTGTATAAACAATCCAAACTGTTATCGTAAGCGCTTCGTTCGGTAGACAGCTTTGCTGCCCTGTGTAGGTAGGTATATTTGTGGTAGGTCACCCACTTATCGATGCCCCGGCCAGCAAATGTCGCCCACGGGTAAACAATATAAACTGATAAGTCCCGATATCGGGACGTCGTCGTCGTCGTCGTTGGTCGATTGGAACTGGCTTGGAGCTACACATATTGGCTATAGGTATTTGGGCTACTCGCACTCTCCAACCAATTGAAAGATTGGACCCGGAATCAATTTGGGAGCGGAATTACGCCACGTTTGGATTTATTTGCGATGAAATCGGAGATTTGTGCGATTTTGATTACATATATTTACACACAGCGCGCGCACACTAGTTTTGCAGTGATTCGCGTAAAGCCCCTCGGCGGATGCTAGCAGCCAGCAGTTTGTGGAGCTCCGATTTGAATAAATCATGGATCGCATGTACACACGTACTTACATTAAAATTATTGCATCATTGATATTCATGAGAGTTTAGGATAATCGTTTTGGTTTGCTCTTTTTTTCCTTTTTTTCGGGAGTTTTTCACCCTCGTTTCGGACAGATAAATAATTGCCATATCCGTATGCGTTGGTAGCTGTAGTGTACTATGGGACGTGTCTACAGAGCGTATAATACGAAATGGTTGGAATGGTGCGAGAGGCAGGCTGACATTGCCTAAATTAGATAGGTGTTTATTTTGATTTCTATAACGGAATTCGGTCAGATGCGTGATATTTGATAGTAAAAACGTTAGAAAATCGGACGGTGATTACAGATTGCTCATAGTCAGAAATGACCCGGGCACAGTGAAGCAACATGTATTAGTAAGTATTCATACTGTTGATCAACAGATGTCTTGTGTTCAGTGAAATTTGGAAAAATCTTTTTAGAAATTTAAGATCAGGGGTGTGGTACGGAAACAAGATGGGCTCCATATAGAACGTTAATTTTTCAATGGCACAAAGCTTAACAATGTAATGTTCGATAATCGACTAGCTCTAATATTTGCAGGTCAAACATGAATACCTTGCAACCTGTTCTGAATTTCACTTGTAAATCCATTGTCATTCAACTTTGACCCAGTCATAGCCTTCCCAGCTCGAGAGAGTAAACTAACTCGGCATAACCTAGTGTAATAATACCTTATTGCACACAGCTTCAAGCAAAACCCGTTTACCGCTCGCTCGCTCCGCACAGGCACTCGCAGAACCTATTCACAAAAGGCCCCTCAAGTCCACTAAAGATAAAGCGGAGATAAATGAGTTAAATCGTCCTGAAGCCACTCGACAGCCATCCATGGCAAGGACCGCGGCCATTCAATGCCGCCACCATTGTGCGATACGCCGTTGTAGAAGCCTTAGGTACATGCTACATACCGGGAAAAGAAGCTCAAGTGAATTATGAAGGAACATCTTCTGGCACGTTCGTTGATGAATAGTAATGTTCTTCAGCACGGTTGTCATGCGAGCTGGGCGCCAAAGAAAAAAAGCGAAACAACCTGAAAACGTTCTTTTTCGCACAGTTTCCCCAGTCTTTTGTCAGACTTGGCTTTTTTTCTTTCTTCGTTCACGGTATCATGGGACGAGATAATATCGGTACGCCGCCGGAAGCCACCCACAACTTTCGACAAAGCCAGCATGACCCGACTCAAGTTATATGCATATTTATAAATATTGAGTAAGCCCAAGTTGGAGTCTTCCGATCTCCGCCATCAACCGAAAAGCATCCTGCTCACTATGGCTCCGTCGCCGTTTGAGTTCGCTATTCTTCCCTCCTGAAGCTGGAGCTTCTTCGTGAGTGATTCCACGGATGGATGTCATCGTCTTGGGGAAACGGGACACTGAATCCAACCAGGAGTTGCCTTCGCTTTTGTGTTTTACAGTTGCATGAATAATGAATAAGCACAGATCATCGTAATGACTGTTTGAGGAAAACTGAATTTTTCGATCGGGTTTTTGAGTTTTTGCTTATAACACATACGGGAACTTGCACGGGAAGGCTTGGAATAGTTTTGTTTGTTCAACCAATTTAGTCAGAAAAACCAATTTTCTAGGACTACATTGGACAAACTGCAAAACTAAATCCTGAAAAAAAACATGTGAAGCAATCCAAGGGGCATTCTTGAGAGAATTGTCGGAGGATTTTTTGAAAACAAAACATGCAAAAACTGCTAGAATAATTTCATAAAGATATAGGCTCTTGGGTTGAGCCGTAGCGTGCGGTTGTTGGTAAGGTAGGCTCCCACCAACAGCTTCAACCTAGAGAGGCGCCTAAAAGACCTGCCGAAGGTTGGAAGAGTTTGTAGGTTACATTTGAATGTTACCAGGGAATGTTACACTGAAATTTCTTTTTATGCCATGGGCTAGGAGTGCATAAATTGAAAAAGGCACAAATAGAAGAAGTTCTGTGCATAAATCAATTCAAAGCTCTGATGAGAAAACTTCGCGAAAACAGATCTTGCTCCTAGGCGTTTGAGATGGTCCCAAAGATGTTTCGAGGCTAGAATAGGGATTGTCCCAGAGACCAAAATAGGGGGTTCCAATGAGCTTCAGAGGTTGTTTCAAGGGATTTCAGGAGCCTTTTAAGGTCGTTACTACAGGTTTCGTTGGCATTTCAATGGGATTACGGGGGTATCAGCAATTTTTCAAGGTGCTTTGACGGTGATTCAAGGGGTTTCAGGGCATTTCAGAGGCTATCAAAGAGTTTTTCATGAATTCAAGGGCTTTCCGAGAGGTTTTAGGGTAACACTTCATGGGCATTACAAGTCCTGACACAAAATTGATTTAGGGCATTTAACCCTTTATAAGGCAGTGGCAACAATCTTGCCACCTTATACACATATTGTTTTCTGTTCGTTTAGAAAATTTTTAAAACTTCTGTTTTAACTGATGGACACATTAGGCCTTTGTGAACACTCATGATTTTTATTCAGCCATAACAAATATGAATGGGCTTTTTTAGAACAAAATGTCTGTCCAAAAACTGCCATTTTTGGGTGCATAAAGGTTTATAAGCTCGAACTTCTGTTATGGTGGTGGTGAGCGAATTGAAAATCAAATGATGGGGAATAAAAGGCCTGTGTTCCTTATACTTGTGGACAACATTTCAACTTGATTGCTTCATTACTTTTAGGAACTCAGGCTTTTTAAAAATGTACTATTATAAATGGGCATGTACTAAAATTGCCATATCGTCCAAAATGATTGAGCAATCGAGTTCAAATCCACATATGTAACTCATGAATATTGGAGCAATAACTTATCAAAAAATCAGCATGATTGATGAACGCATCACAAAATAACAACATTTTAAACTTTGTTGACAAAAAGTTGAAATTTAGACCAATTTTTTTCATACAAAATCGACCATCGAATTGTTTGAAAATAAAATGGTTTTTGTTCACTACACCACATGTACTTTATATTTCAATGTAGAACGAGTGGATTCCGTGCCTGGTTTTCTCGGCCTTATAAAGGATTAAATGGGAATAAGGAAGCTTCAAGGGCTTTTCGAACCTTTTCATGAGCGCTTCAAGGGGTTTTCATGGGCTTCAGGAGCCTCTTAAGGGTGTTCCAAGTGACATTGGGGCATTTCAAATGGATTACGGCGCTTTCAAGTGAGTTTCAGATTATGGAGGTTTCAGAGACTTTTCAAGGGTTTTTTTCTGAAGGAGTCTCAGGATTTTAAGAGTGTTCAGGGGTATTCCAAAGGAATTACGGGGATTTCAGTTTCATTAGTATGAATCGCCCTTGGAATCCCTTTGAAACCTCGTTAGACCCTCTAAAACGTCCCTGAGAGATCTTCAGGTACCCCCTGAAACCCCTTGAAACATTCCTGAGATTCCCAAGTTCGCGCTTGGAGTCCCCTGGGACCCCTTGAAATGTACCTGAGATCCATAAAACGCCACTGAAACCACTTTGATCCTAACTGGCATAAAAATAGGTTTTAGTGTACCGTCAAGTCGCCATTCACCGTGGGGGCTCCATTCACCGTGGGCCTTCGAATATACTTTCATTATTTCCATATTACAATGGAATGGTATGACAATTTCACTTTAATTTCACCAATACAACGCTAATGGATTGTTACCATGTCAAAACGCGGGTTTGAAACTTTTTACAGTATCATTTTGACACTAAAATGTGTTTATATGAAGCAATATTTAGTTCAGTCACTGCATTTGTAGTAAAAAAACGAAAACTGCGCTTACGTGATTTACCAAAAAGCAATTAAATTCACCTATCATGTATCTATTTTGCATTATCGAAGCAAGTTTACCAAGAAAATCCGATTCCACCCTTTTTTTTATTGAAACAAAAGGGCACGGTAAATGGGTGCCCTAAAAATCAATGGCCTCCATTCACCGTGACCCATGTTGCCCCATATAGGTAGAAAAACATGAAAATTTGAAAATTCGTTTTTCTAAATAAATCTTGCAAGTTATTACTTAAAATGAATATGAACGAAGAGAATTTACTGTACTAGGTGGTTTTGATCATTTTAAACGGAATCAGGCGACCTTACTATCCTCTACTAAATGTACTATATCATCCATTTTTGTGAAAAATTTTCTACTTTTGTGGTTACTACTTTAATTCTAACCTATAATGACGGCAATTAACAGCGGTACCAACAATGTTTATAAGATTGGTGTAAAACGACAGCCTTTATTCGCCTCAAATTTTCATAGATCCACGGTGAATGGTGACTTGACGGTATTCAATGTTATATTTTTATCATTTTTTTCAAATTTTGAAAAAATTGCAGCTCTATTGTCTAAAGTTTCTTCTAAATAGGTACCGTAAACCGGGGTCAAAATGATCTTGGGGTCGAAATTGATCAGCTTTTTTTTCCGTTACATACTTTAAGTAGTTTCTTTGCAAATATCGTTTAGTATCCGATTTAAACAGCACGATACTTTCAAAGAAACTAGATCAATTTGACCCCGGTTTACGGTATTTACCATAATTTATTCACATTTTGGTTTCTTATTCAACATTGAAAAACAAATCCAGGTAGGCAAAAAAGTCAAGAAACATTTTGTTATTTTTTATTTTAGGTTTATTTTTTCAGAATTTCTCTAACTATTCTTACTAATGTATTAAACTTATTTTAAATGAATGACTGCAGCTGTTTAAAAAGTTGTTTTTTTTTTCAGCACAAGTCGTACATTTATCCAACGAGGCTTACCGAGTTGGATAAATACGAAGAGTACTGAAAAAATCAAGTTTTGAAACGATTTGCATACCAAATTTCATGCATTGATTTTTTCATTACCCCTTTGGACACTTTTAAAATGGATTTTTTTAATTCAAAATATAGTTCAAATCTGTTTGATGTCTTTGGGACTATTATGAAGCAATATTTTCCCCTTTATTTGGTTGACAATGTTTTTCAAACACACCTTTTATTGCTTGTCAGGACGCAAAAAAAACTTCGAATAAACCGAAAAAATATATATAACGTATCAGAACATTTGCTCTGTAAGCATTGTTTCTACAGTTTATAAATTTCGAAGGGTTGTTTAATTCATCCAAGATGTATCAACCTAGCATATTCAATCGTATATTTGTATCGTTATACAGCATAAATGACCGTTCCACCTAAATAAAGGATTGATGGTCCCTTTTTTAAGGCTGTCTATACAACAATATTACGCTGCTCATAATACTAAAGGTAGCACAGAACCTTCTAAAAACGCTTATATTTATTGAAATCATGTAGTATACTATCAGTATTGGTACAATGCAGTATTTTAAATAACCCTGAAATTTTAAATACAGTTTTGTTATAATTAAAAATGTCCAAACTAGCCCCCACCCGATTCTATATGAGACGTGTCCAATTGGTATATGAACAACTTTTTTATTTTTTAAAGGATTCAGTTCAAATGTTGCATACATCCTATTTACATACATACTCACGATTATTATGTGTAAAAATTGTGGAAATCCATTCACTACTCTGTGGGAGTTATAATGCCATAAAGTTGAAAAATCATGAAAAAGTGTAAAAAAAGCTCCGCACGATGGTATATTCAATTCATTTGAGTTGCATAATGTTCATAATGCAATCCAAATGAGTTGCATTATGAACATTATGCAACTCATTTCAATTGCATAACGAAGCAGTGCGGAAAAGTTGACCATTATGGTATCGAAATTACCGAAATTATCATACTGAGTTGCATAAAATTATAAATTTGATTAATTTGAGCCAGCAATTTGCTTGCTAAATATGTTGAAATTGAATTCAGCCACGCATGTTTTATATTGTATTATTTATTTCTTACAACTCCAACAACACAGTTACCCAAACTTTTGCTCAAAAAGTGCAAAATTAGGCAAAGAATCATAATACTTATGCCGTTTGCACCATTTCATTGCAGAAATCCAGCTCAATACTTTCAATTTAGTACAAGACTACAATCAGTGACATCCTATTATGAGTCATCTTGTATATATGAATAGTATAAAAATCTACTTGAAAATCTACATATTTGTTTGAAATTATTGCTACACTGGAACTTCTTTTTATGCACATGGCTGGGGGTGCATAAATTAAAAATGTGCATAAATATAAAAAAGGCATAAAAAAAGGAAAATTGGGGCATAAATTAAATTTGGGCTTTTATGAGGAAATCTAGTTTGCGAGAACAGGCCTTGCTTCTGGGCATTTGAGATGGGGAACTTTCTAGAAAGTTCCCAAAGAGTTCAAAAGAGGGTTCCAAGGGGCTTCAAAAGCGATTCAAGGGGTTGTTTCAGGGGTTTCTGAAGCTTTTGAAGGGCATTCTGTTAGGTTTTGTTGGCGTTTTAACGGGATTACGAGGAGTTCATTGGCAGTATAACAGTATTAAGGGGGTTTCAGGGGCGTTTAAAACGTTTTTAAAGGCAATACCGGGGATCACAGGAACCTTTAAAAGGCTATTATTTGGTTTGATTGGCTTTTATCGGTGAATTGTAATGAAACTCGCATGTATTTCTTGTGCGTAACGCGTTTCGGCTTACTACGCTTCAGCCATCATCAGACGCAACATGCTGATCCAGACCGAACAGCTTGGCTGGTCAAAATTAAACTTAAGTTTAACGCGAAACGCGTTACGCACAAGAAATACATGCGAGTTTCATTACAATTCACCGATAAAAGCCAATCAAACCAAATAATAGTAAAGGTCCACGGTGATTATCTTCAACCGATACCTTTAAAAGGCGTTAAAAGGGGTATGGGGGGCTTTTCAAGGCATTTTAGAGAGTTTCAGGTGGTTTCAGACACAACACCCAATCCGCCTCTGAATTCCGCCAAAAAAAAAGCTCTAAAACTTCCTGAAATGTCTACGAATCCCCCCAAAACCTCCTCGAACCTTATGTTACTCACCTGTGACCCTCCGAAACCCCCAAAAACGCTTCTGAATCCAGCCCAAAATGCTGAGACTTCCTGAAACCCCCTTAAAGACAAGGTAGTTAGATTACATAGCTCCAATATTCTCGAGCACAAATCTAGAGAACCGCCAAACGTATTTGGCTGCAAATGTAACTTTATGCTTGCTTTCTCACAGTAAACATTGAGTTACATTTTCAGCCAGATCCGTTTGACGGTTCTCTAGATTTGTGCTCGAGAAAATTTGAGGTGTGTACTCCAAACAACTTGTCCTTAAGACCCACTCAGACCCCATGTAACACGCTCCTGAGACCCTCGGAAACCGCCAGAAACGTACCTGTGACGCTTCCAAAGCCTGTGTAATACTTTTCTTGAGATTTTCTGGTATCCCGCTGAAAATCCTTGGACCCTCTGGAACGCCCTTGCAACCTCCCTTTGCTCTCCCCTATAAACACCGCCGTTACACTCTTAGAAAGAATCATGTAAATTTAGGTTCACTTGGATGCACATGAAAGGAGCGGCCCGTTTGCAACAAATTTACGTCTTCTATCACAAATAAAGTCGAGCTAGCAATCGCTAGAGCCGAAGCGAGAGATAAACATGTGTAAGTAAAATAATGAACTAGATTCGAACTCTAGTCCGCTGATTGAGAGGCACGTACCGTACCTCTCGGCCGTATCACCGAGTTGTGGGTCAAACGATAAATGTAAAACTGTTTCTACCTATCTGGTCAAATAGGTTTGTTGACATCTTGTGCAACCAACTCGAACTTACAGGATGGATGTAAAATTGAGTAAAATTTGCCATTCAGTCATGAAATGTTTACGTACGATGATGGTTTACGTCACGCATAAATTCCTATTTTTTAAGAGTGTATAAAATAGAAATTATGATACCGATTTGCATAAACAGGTTTTAGTGTACCATGTTGGCATGTCCCAACCCCAACAAAAACCCAGATTTGTGATTAAAACAAACATTTCCTTTCCTGCATCATACGAAGAATTAAGCAAAACCATTTACGATTACAGAGATTAAGATTCGACTTTTAGGGTATTTTAGCTAATAGTGGACCCTTATTAAATAGTGGACCCTTGCAATTAGCCTAAGTCATATAATTTGTAAACGCAAACGAAATTCGCTCTGCATAAGACGTTGATTCTTCCGGTGGCCCCTTACGATCATGAGGCGTGGACGTTAGGAGGTAGACTGGAAAACTTTTGAAGTTTTTGAGTGCTGTGGACGATTCTCGGTGGAAACTAGAAAATGGAGTGTCGCGCACGAGGTGGCGCAGATGCATGAAGCACGACTGGTTGTCATGTGTACAAAGAAGTAAATATTGTGAAATGAATCAAATATGGCCGACTTCGTGGAGTGAAGACGAAGTGTAGTTTTGCAAAATCTATATTCGGCAGGGAACATGAAACTGCATGACGGATTTCGCGCCAACTCGAACAAATGTTGGCAGCACCCTCTCAGATTACAACGAAACTTTCTTGGTGTGTAGACCTTGCCCAGATAAGCCACTTTGCATACTCATTTTTCTAATTTTTTTTCTCGACTGACTTTTGAAAAGGGCTAAACTTTTTTTATGGTTTTTTTAAAATGTTTTTAATAAAAAAATGACTACTCCTACAAAAAAGTGTTGTATGGGTGATTATCACAAAATAAGTCAAATTATAAGAAAAAAATACTGAAAAAAATCCAAAATGAGCCCTACACTGAAAAAAAATCATTTCTAAAAATTCAAAGTTGATTTAAAAAAAACACCATTTTTGATTTTGAAGAAATTTTGTCTCAAGACAGGTAATTATGTTCCCTACCAACCGTCCATACATCACAAGATGGGCACTTTTAAGGAAAAAAAGTTTTTCTAACAAAAACTTTTTCTTGTTCGAATGATTTTTTTTTTTCAGTGTATTTTGTTATCAACAATAAAACCAGTGAAGGCCATAACAATCCCAGAATCCAATGAAACTCAATTTTCTAGGAGATTTTGTGTTATTTATTCAATCATTTGGAAGGGTTTTCCTATACCTAAAAAACTTCAAAATATTACAAATGTATTTTCTTAGGAAATGTAATGTTTGATCGCAATATGTATTGAAGTGCACTTTTAAATATACAATTATTTATAATTATGAATTTTTCAAATATATATATATATGTCTTAGAGCCAATTTCAAACATGTTCTTTTCTATTTTTTTTTCCGATCATACCAAATATTTTTGGTTCATCTTCTGAATTAGAATACCTGTTTGCCTTTACTTTGTCGCCAGGAATAGGCAAAAAACTATGGAATTTCTGAGTGCCTGGTATTGTTTTGGCGTTATTATATATTTCTTCGAGATCTTCTGACATTTTAATGTACTGTTCAGTGAATACGTAACAGAAATTTAATTTAGTTATATTTTTATCTGTCTGTACAACTGCCCAGTTATATAACTCTCGTGGAGTTGTTATGGTATTTCCATAATCTCGAGCAAGACTTGCTCTCTTTGCTATTCGCTTGAGAGTGCCACCAATAGCATCACATGGACCTTTACCGTGGGACATTGCAAAAAAAAATGCCATTCTGCTCTTAATGCATGCTTTGACTGGAATCTACATAGACTAGCAAAGTTCTTCTTATTTTTGTATTGTGATGCTGCCCCATCAGACATAAAATAAATTTTAGAAAAGTTCGTTAATTGTTTCATAAAATCTATCATTTTTGAGATGAACAACTGGACCGCAACTGTATCGTGAGCCATTACTTCCGATATGATAATGAAGCTAACATTTACAGAG